>NC_056741.1:1673591033-1673746033 GCF_019279795.1 Protopterus annectens
TTAGGTGCAGAGAGTGAAGCTTGACATTTAGCAAATGGCTGTCCTCCTGCGACAACAGGTGTGGAATCAAGGCAAAGGCCATGGAGGCTTCCGTACCAGACTTCTCAGTAATGGGTACCAGTGTTGTCGAGGCCAATCCGGAGCTATTAAAATCATCCTTGGCTTGTCCTGTCTGACCTTTAGAAGTACCTTTGGGAGGAGAGGCAGAGGTGGAAAGGCATATACATGAAGATTGCTCCAATTGAAAGAAAGAGCATCCACTTTCCAGGCTGTGGGATGAAACCTTTTCGTGCAAAACTTTGGCAGCTGATGGTTTAGTGGAGAAGCGAACAGATCTATGTCTGGAGTTCCCCATGACACTGTCAATTTCTGAAATACATGAGGATCCAATTTCCACTCGTGGGGATCCATAATTCGTCTGCTCAACACATCTGCTAAGGAGTTCTGTGCTCCTGGCAGAAACCTTGCCTGAAGATTGAGCTGTAAACTGAGAGCAGTCTCCCACAAAATCATTGCTTGCCTGCATAGAGGATAAGAATGCGTTCCCCCTTGCTTGTTGATGTACCACATGACAGTTGTGTTGTCTGTTAGAATCAACACCTGTCCTGGAAGAAGCAATTCCTTGAAAGCAATTAATGCAAACTGGACTGCTAACATCTCCTTCATGTTGATATGTAGATGTTGTAGTCTGACAGGCCACTTGTTTTGTATCCACTTTCCATTTAGATGAGCTCCCCAAGCTTTGTCTGAGGCATCTGTCGTTAAAATCTGACTCGCCTCTGGCCGGGTCACAGAGAGTCCCTTGTTTAGGTGACATTCCTGAGCCCACCACAAAAATTCCTTTTGAATGCAAGGTATTATTTGAATGACAGTGTCTAGATCCTGGCAGTGCTGTGTCCATACATTTTTTGAGATACCATTGTAGCTTCCTCATATGCAGTTTGGCATTGGGAAGCACCAGAATACAAGATGCCATGAACCCTAAGGCTTGAAGGACTGTCCTTGCAGTCAGCCCGGACTGATGAGATAGTTGATGGAAGTAAAGGGATAGACTCTTTTGTTTGTCCGGGGTTAAAAGGCCATCTGGGATGCTGTATTCAGTCTCACACCCAGAAAGCACATGTCTTGAGGGGTACTAGACTGGACTTTATTTCGCTCACAGAATACCCTAGGCATCTTAGCACTGCTATCACATAATCCAAATGATGAAGAAGCTCTTCTCTTCCTTGAGCCAGAATTAGGCAGTCGTCCAAATAAGGATAGATCTGTATTCCTTTTGTCTGAAGAAAGCTATCACTGGAGCCAGAACTTTCGTGAACACTCTGGGCGCAGTAGATAAGCCAAAGGGCAATGCAGAGAACTGATAGTGAGAAGTCCCAGCTCGAAACGCAGATACTTCCTGCAACTTAGTCTGATAGGAACATGAAGGTAAGCCTCCTTGAGATCCAAAGTTACCATCCAATGATCTTTGCCCAGCAGAGGTAAAAGCTGCTGCAACGTCAACATTTTGAACTTGGGAATGTCCAGATAAGTGTTGAGGATAGATAAATCCAAAATTGGTCTCCACGTGTTCCCCTTCTTTGGTACTAGGAACAGGCGAGAATAAAATCCTAGGCCCACTTCTGGCAGAGGGACCGGCTGTATGGCCCCTAGTTGGAGCAACAGAGAAACCTGTTTGTGAGCCTCTAGTCTTTGTGGAGGAGGAACGTCTGGCATGCCTTTGAAAGGAGGCAAGGTATGGAAATAAAACCTGTAGCCGTGGTGAATGATATCCAATACCCATCTGTCCTGGGTAATTAAACTCCAATTTTCTTTGAAAAGTGCCAACCTTCCTCCCAAAGGTGCTGCCAGACGAGCAGGCTCTGGCAGCTGAAAAGGTAGGTCATTGGGTCTGTTGACGAAAGGACTGACCCCTGCCCTCACCCGAAGCCTGTGCAGGAGAACTCCCTGTTCTAGGCCTGAAAGAGCCCTGGGCTCTGCCCTTACCACGTCTAGATCTACCCCTAGACTGTGAACCATAAGAAGGATACGACCACCCTTTAGTAGGCCAATTTCTACTAAACTTTGGAGGCTGGACCTGCAAAAAATCTTTAACAGTCTGCATAGACTTAGCCTTGTCTTCCATTTTCTTCAAGACTGTCTCAACAGGAGGACCAAACAACACGTCAGATTGTAAAGGAGCATCTAAAATCCTTGTCTTAACATGTTCAGACAAATTCTGATCCCTCAGCCAGGCGTGCCTGCGAAGGACTGACCCAGTGGCAGCCACCCTAGACGAGGCCTGTACAGCATCAAAACCACATTGCAAAGAATGCTTACCCACCTGTTCAGAAACATGCACTAAATCTTGCAACTCCTTACAATCAATACCTACTGCCAGAGCATCAACCTTAGACTTCAATAGTGAAAGGAGATAATTTTGGTATTTCAACATGTGAAACTGGCAATTCAGAGCCCTCATAGCAAGAGTGGAAGAAGTATAGACTTTCTTTCCCCATCTATCCAAGGCCCTAGCCTCCTTGTCTGCAGGAACCGGATTCTTAACAACAGAAGCCTTCACACCTTTAGGCCCCTGGCTAACAGTCTCTGGGTCTGCCCTAGGACTCTTAAAAAGATACTTATGAGCTTCAGGCACCCTGTAATACCTATCCGGCTTAACAGGAGCAGGAGGCAAAGAATCAGGATTAAGAGAAGCTTCTGTAAAAACATCATCCACTACATCCAAAACAGGAGGTATAGCCAAAGGCCTATGCTGGGGTAAAAACAGAAATTCCCTAAGCCTTTTCCTGGAATCAGAGAAGTCCTGACCCTCCCACTTAAAATGCTCCCTCATGGAATGAAGAGTTTCTGAAAAAGAAAAATCCTCAGGAGGAGTAGCAGAAGGAGTAGAATCATCCACATCAGAATCAGAATAAGGAGAGTACTCCTGCAAGTCTTCAGCCGAAGACTCTGAAACATCTGAAGCCTGCTCAAAACCCCAGCTCAGGATCCACCCTAGGTCTCTTATCAGGAGGGCATAGAACCCTAATCAAAGTAATCAAATCTTCTGCCATTTTAAGCATATGCTTCTTGGGCACAGTACCTGAGGAGCTAGGGGTAACACCAACTGAAGCCAAACCTGGCCTGCCCTGGGGAAGCCTTTGAAACAGAAGGAGAGGGCCTAGCCACCTTGGGAAGGGAGGGGAGTATAGTAAGATGAGAAGCCCCCTCAGCCTGACTAGTCTCCTGAGAGGCCACATCCTGCAATAATAAGGTCTCACCCTGGGAACACAAAGAAACCTCCGGTGGAGCCACCGGCTCCACCGACACCTCCAAAGAACCGCGTCTGGTACAGACGGTTCTTCTAGCCTGGGCTTAACTGCCTTGTCCTTGCGCTTCTTCGAAGAAGCGGGCGTCGGAGCATCCGACGGCAGTTTATAGTTGCACCGCTTCCCAAAGACTAACCTTGCACAATCCAACCTTCTCTTTATAGTGCATTTATTAAATCTAGCACAAGAGCGACAGCCAACAACGTCGTGCTCAGGCCCTAAGCAAGGAATACACAAAGTATGATAATCTCTATGCGGTATCTGTTTCCCACAAGAAATGCAATTATTAACTTTTTCTGACATCCGGTAAATGACTGAGGCAAGAAAAAACCAAAATATTCCCCAACGGGGTACTTAGCCAACTTTGAACTCGGTCTGAAACTTCTAAATCGAAAAATCTCAGAACGCCAACCAGCACTTGCAATACTGCTTCTGCATCGGACCATGCGGCAAAAAAGACCGAGGATATGACGTCGGTCATGCGCATTTGTACCCTGACGTCCTGACGTCAGTCAAATGCGCCCTGACCGACGTCAGCCTTATACTTTGATATTCGGGCCGACCAAGGACAGCGGACTACCCAAGTGTTAGGACTGCAGCAATGTGAGATGAAGAACATCCTGCACTTTGTGCTTGCAAGGCAAACACCTTAACCATTAGGCTACCCTCCCAATCCAGTGTATATTTTGAAACATGAGGAGAGTAAGTCTAAGATGACTTCTCTGCTTAGTTTAGAAGAAGCATATTGTCATCAAGCAGGAATGGAAATCAAACCAGAAGTAGATAAAAATTAGGCAGCAACTGAATGTGCCAAAAAACAAAAGAAAGTATACAAGATGAAGGATCAGATGAGAAGGCAAGAAATGTGGGAAATGCATAAATATAGTTGGAAGTATGGAAAACTCTTGGAACAGCCTCATGTTGATCAGGACTGAATGCAGGAGTGGTTAAGGAGAAATTAATTTAAAAAAAAAGATGAAAGGTTAATATTGGTGGCCCAAGATAGTGGATTAGGTACACATTGGTTTACAAAGACCATAGAACTTAATATAAAGAGAGCACTGTGTTTCTACATCAAAGCCTTTTTATGAGGACTCGTTGTGCATTCAGATGGCATTATCTGTTATTACTTGCATTATGTGTTCAGATATGTAATATCTTACATCTCTATGCCAGTGTTTTAAAGCTGAACTATTAGTTACTTCTTTCATGTAACTGGATATAAGACATACAATCATCTTAAACTTATTACCTTCAGATGTCCACTTCTGGGTTTTAACATACTAGTTTTCTATGCATCACACCGTTTTTTATGATTACATATGCTTTTAAGATAACATCATGTAGGAAGTATGAATCAAAGTGGGATTTAAGATAAGGATCTTCATATAAAATCAGTAAAAGAAGAAACCTGCCCATTAGGACAGTAATATGCTAATACACCTTTTAAGTGCTTAGCATTCATAGATTAGTACTAGGCTAGCTGCCCTCATGGACCATTTTCAACCTAGCCAATTACCCACTATGAGAATCAAACCCTGCACCTTGTGCTGCTAAGGTAAACACTTTAACCATTACGCCACCCTCCCATATATACAAAAAAGGAATGTTAGGCATTCTTCTGTGGCTAAATTAACACTGACCAGGGGTAAAGTTTGTTCCACCAGGGCTAAAGCTTGTTCCCTCCAATGCACCCATGGCTTGTGTTGGTCTGCTCCTCATGTTTTTGAAACATGTCCACTTAAAGTTTTGAAAACATCAGCACTAAAATCCTGATTACTGTTACTGTTGCATATTCCATAATTCACCTGGAAGACAGGAACTTCAAAACCTGCTTGGATCACTACTGTTGGGTACAGCAATACCCGAGATTGTACAGCTGCTTTTATTGCAACACAGTTTTACAGCAACCCACCAACAACTGGTATTTTAATGGGACAGTGATTATAGTCAGGTCCTAGATTACATTTCCATAATGCTTTATAGTGCCTGTCCCAGTGTTTACTGACAGATCAAGCTTGAATGCACTATAATAGGAGGCTTCAGAAGTGGTTTTGTCAGATAGCAACAGTGTGCACATTAGGTATTGTACAGCCTTGTGAAACATGAGACAGATGGATTTTTTTTTGAAAACTAAAGTATTAGAAACATAATATAAGAATAATTTCAGTTCTCAGGGAAACACATTTTTTCGCATAATTATATACTTTCAGGATATTAACAGTATCTGGCAATACTGAGCCTTCCAGAGGCAATGAGGTTATCCAGTGTGGTATCAGGCCTGAAACACCTTTAGATGATTTGGCATTGCTCAGTACCTTCCACTTTGTTGGGTTCTGTGTTTACATTGTGACTATGAAAATTCACAAAGCTTTAGCATCTGTGTCTGCTCAGTAGTATCAAATGTTAATACAGATAAGCAATGACAGACTTATTTTATTTCCAAGTGTACAGACGTGATATGCACAGAACTGTGTATCTGCAGTCTGTACTACATGTATAAATTCTATGTCTACCTTAAGGGTTCATTAGCAATTTATTAATAGTGGTATTGTGGTAAAACACTGGTTGGAACAAATGTGTGACTGCTGGACTATAACGAGAAGATATACCAGTCATAATGTGTGTGCCTTTATGGATAAAAGTATCTGACGTGAAGACACATAGCCAGGAATAGTTTTAATATTTTTGGACAAAATAGCTAACTTACTTCCGGAGAAGGTCATCTAGACAAGAATAAAAGAAAGGATTACTTCATTACGTGGTGTTAAAACTTCTGTAAGTAAGTTCTGTCTGTCTGACCAATCACATGCCAGCACCTGCTGTATATTGTACCACACTCTTGGAATTCTAAAGACTTTCACTTCAAATGAGACCGCTAGAAAGCAAATGCTTGCACTTTTTGACCAAAGAGAAAAAGATATGAATGAGAACATTAGTGGAGATTCTATGCAACTGCATGGTGCCAGCGAGGAAATAGAAGGGATGATACTGTCTAGATGTCCACAAATGGATTATCTGAGCTGCAGAAAACATGCAATATTAAAGGGACACTGGCTCGTTTCTAAATTCAGTTGCTTGCTAGAGTGCTTTGTTTACATTTTAGTGCTGTGTAAGTCACATGCTCACATAGAGGCAGGATTTTCACAGCAGCTTGTTAGCATACAGCGGGTCAGATTACACAAACTTCACTGGAGGATGGTCATTCTCTGCAATCTTGACAGTTTGTCCTTTTGTTTTCATCTTCCCCCACCCATAGGCTATTACATTAGCTGAATGACTGGTTTAGCCTCAGCCAGATACGCAGTTCAGTCACACTCAGATCTGCAGCTTATGTAGCAGTGAAGTTATTATATCTCCTTTAGTATGTGCTTGTTTTTTGTGAAACTTAGTGGAATGATTATACCAGCCTAGGCAATTGTGTATTTGTTTCATGCTTGTTGCTACATGCCCTTCTCCCTTTGCTGGTAATTATTTTTCATATGGTCAGCGGTAGTGTTGCTTATTCATGCATATACTCATGCAGACATACATTTATAAAGACAGTTTCCCACATTTCGCACAACAGCACTGCTTTGGACAGTTACACCCTGGAAACAAACCCACTGAGTTGCAAATGCCCTAAAATTCTAAAACCAGAAAATTTTAGACCATTTAAATAAAAAAAAAAACATGCCAGACAACTTTGAAATTACATCATGTTACTGCACTAAAAGTATTTTCCCAGTAGCTGAAGCCCTTCAGGAATCACACAGTAACTGTATAATACTGATTCCATCCAACTGAATTTTTCTTTTTCTTTCCTCCAGTGTGGTAAAATGCTTAGATCTTTCACTCCTTTCCTGAATATTTGACTGCAATAGAGTTACTCTGGTTACCATTTGAAAGTTGGGGTAAATGTAGTCTCTCTATTTCCGTATATTTTCATATCTGTGTACATGTCTGTTTTTCCGTATATTTTCATATCTGTGTGCATAAGTCTGTATGTAATATGTAAGTTTTTATTGATGTAGTTGTAAAACCACATCCTTGTTATGTCTTACTGACCAACTTCCAATTAAAGGTATTACTGAAAGTCTGTCAAATTTGTTAAAGCTAGATATGTGATAATGTGTCTATTTTATTAAAATTCAGTAATGAGTGGGCATAATTGTTTTAGTGGTATAACTTCAGTGTTATTATTGGAATTCTCATAACTTTTCTCAAACTTTCCTCTTTTGTGACTCAGATTGCTGTGTTGATGACACCATTTCACCCCCGTATGAAGATGGAAGTAGTTTTAAGAATAAGGGTGATGTTTAGAGCTGTAGTAACTCCCAGGGTGATAAAAACTGATCAGTCACAGTTTGAAGTTATGGGAAAGAGTAGTGTTAGCTAGGTTAAGAACGGAGTTGATGATTAGTGATCAGCAGTATGGTTTCATGCCAGAAAAGAGCACTACAGATGTGATGTTTGCTCTGAGAGTTTGATGGAGAAGTACAGAAAGGTCAGAAGGAGTTACATTGTGTCTTTGTGGACTTGGAGAAAGCATATGATAGGGTGCCCAGAGAGGAGTTGTGGTATTCTATGAGGAAGTCGGGAGTGGCAGATAATGTATGTAAGAGTGGTACAGGATATGTATGAGGGTAGTGTGACAGTGGTGAGGTCTGCAGTGGGAGTCACAGATGTGTGTAAGGTGGAGGTGGGATTGCATCAAGGATCAGCTCTAAGTCCTTTCTTATTTGCAATGGTGATGGACAGGTTGACAAATGAGATCATACAAGAGGCCCCATGGACAATGATGTTTGCATATGACATCGTGATCTGTAGTGAGAGTAGGGACCAGGTTGAGGAGACCCTGGAGAGGTGGAGATATGCTCTATAGAGGAGTGGAATGAATGGCATGCAGGACTAAGACAGAATATATGTGAGTGAATGAGAGGGAGGATAGAGGAATGGTGAGGATGCAGAGAGTATAGTTGATCAAGGTGGATGAGTTTAAGTACTTGGGATCAACAGTTCAGAGTAATGGTGAGTGTGGAAGACAGGTGAAGAAGAGAGTACAGGCAGGGTGGAAGGGGTGGAGAAGAGTGTCAGGAGTGATTTGTGACAGACAGGTACCAGTAAGAGTGAAAGGGAAGGTCTACAAGATGGTAGTGAGACCAGCTATGTTGTATGGGTTGGAGATGGAGGCATGGACCAAAAGGCAGGAGTCAGAGCTGAAAGTGGCGGAGTTAAACATGTTAAGATTTGCAATGGGTGTGACAAGGATGGACCAGATTAGGATCCAGTATATTAGAGGGTCAGGTCAGATTGGACGGTTTGGAGACAAAGTCAGAGAGTCGAGATTGTGTTGCTTTGGACATGTGCTGAGGAGGGATGCTCAGTATATTGGTAAAAGTATGTGAAGGATGGAGCTGCCAGGTAAGAGCAAAAAAGGAAGGCCTAACTTAAGATGTATGGATATGGTGAAAGAGAACGTGCAGGTGATTGGTGTGACAGATCAAGATGCAGTGGACTGTAAGAAATGGAAACCAATGATCCGCTGTGGTGACCCCATAAGGGAACAGCTGAAAGAGAAGATGAAGAAGATCAAGATGGAAATAGATCTTCATTTTAATAAATGTATGTGTCATTATCTGTTTATCATATTGATTGCTTATGTTGTTTACAATGTATTTGCTGCATATTTATGTTTTTATAGATCCACATATATTTGTATGTCTATGCAGGCAGACACACACACACACGCACACGCACACACACACACACACACACACACACACACACACACACACACACACACATAACTACTGTCATGGAGACATGCTGGGTGTTTGAGAGAGAAAGAGAGAGACAAATAGAGAGAGAGACAGAGAGAGAGAGAGAGGTGCATCTGCACATGGCATACTCTGTGGGAATATATTTCTACCTGTCCAGCCTGTATAACACAGTGTTTAAATACAAATGCACACTACAGACACGAGTCAAAGCTATTCTTCACTAGTCCTTTCCCTCACTTCACTTTCGCTGAATTTCGGAGCACTAATTGCATGATCTGTTATCTGACAAACCCACTAATACACCTAAATGCTCAATGTTCAACATCATAGGTTCATAGGTTCATACCAGGCTATCTGCCCTAGGGCATTTATAAGCCTAGCCAGAGTGTGTTTGGCTTTCGCCACCCATTTTAAATTAATTTTGCTATGCTCTTTTTTGAGGTTAGTATACTGTGCCTCTGTCTAACAGTGACACAGAAGTGATACCCGAGGTAAACCTACGATCTCCCATCCACTCATCAAGATTCCTCTTGAAGAGAGTCAGTGAGGGACTCTGCCTAACCTGGAATGGGATTTTATTCCAGAGTGAAGGGAGCCTCTGGGTTATGAATCTGTCCCTCCAGCATGTCCTATTTATTTCAGTGCTGAGGTTCAAGTCTCGAGCGTAGCTCGATGGGATTTGGATTTTCTGAGGTGCAGCATGTCCATTAATTCCAGGTTGGACATGGCTTTATACGTCAGGCACAGATCGCCTCTGAGCAGGCGGTATGCCACTGAGTAGAGCTGGAGTTTCTTTAACCGGGCAGCATATGGCATCTGTTTGAGCCCTTTGATCCTTTTGGTGAGGTATTTTTAGGGTCTTTCCAGTTGCTGCAGGTGTCTGGTGAGGTACATCCCAAAAGGGGCATTGTACTCAATTATGGGCCTGATGAGGGATGAGTAAAGAGGCACGATGACCTCCTCTGATCTAGATGTGAATCCCTTCATGATTAGGTGGGCTATATAAAATGTTTTTCTAACCACTTTGGCCACGTGGTTGTCAAATGAGAGATTGCTATCAACTTGGGTCCCCAGGTCCCTAATTACTTCTTCTGTACTTAATGGATTACCACCTATGTGGTAATTTGTGGGCACTTTGTTTTTGCCAAAGGGGATGACTATACACTTTTTGGCGTTTAGCTTGAGGCCATGGCTCTGGCACCAGTTGTCTGTTTCTATGAGGCCCTTTTGGAGGATGCTTGTGTTGGCTGGAGAGTCGATTATGGCGCCCAGTTTGCAGTCATCTTCGAACTTGGTCAGCCACAGTCCTTCCGTGTTGGCCTGTACCTCCGAGAAATATATACCGAACAAGAGAGGTCCCAGGACTGAGCCTTGTGGGACGCCACTTGTAACTGGTTTGGAGTCTGACATGGCTCCAGCAATTCTAACCATGTGGGTTCTGTCCTTGAGCCAGTTTGCAACCCATCTAGTGACATAGGGGTTTATATTTAAGCTGGTGAGCTTATCTATAATAACCGAGTGGGGTATTGTATCGAAGGCTTTTGCAAGGTCCAGGTAGGCTGTGTGGACCACCTTCCCCTTGTCAATGGCCTTGGTGACTGTTTCAAAGAAATCGACCAGGTTTAAGAGGCAGGATCTGCCCTTAACAAAGGTGAACTGGGTAGGATCCAGTGTCTGTAGGTCCCCAATATCTTTATTTATGAGGTCCATGATGATCCTTTCCATAGCTTTGCAGACTAAACTAGTCAGGCTTATGGGGCGATAGTTTCCAGGATCCGTTGAGGCACCACCTTTGTGGAGAGGGACCACTGTTGCTGTACGCCACTCTTTGGGTACATATCCTGTAGTAAGGCTGAGATTGAACAGTAGTTTTATGTTTGGGTTTAGCTCTTCTTGGAGTTCATGTAGGACGCAGCCCAGGACACCGTCTGGTCCCATTGTTGCTGTGTTTTTTTGCTTTGGAGAGGGCGGCTCTTACCTGAGCATCTGAGATGTCAGGGGGGCAGCACTCTGCTGGGATAGATATTTGCCCTTTTGGTGGGGAAGGGGGGGGGGTTTGTGCTGAACCTGTCAGCTAGGATGTTGGCAATATCTGTGGGTTCGATGTATTTTTTGTCATTTTGCACTAATTCTGAGCATATCTGGAAATTCCCACCCAGGTTCCTAACATAACTAAAGAAAGCCTTGTGATTATCCTTAGTGTCCTGTGCAATTTTTCTCTCGAAGCTGGCCTTAGACGATTTTATGAGTGCCCGTAGTTTTTTTGCTAATACTGATCAGAGATGCCTTCCCTTTTTGGGATTTTGCTCTATCATGTAGTAGCTTCCTCCTTCTATTGTATAGTTTGTTTATGGCTGGGGTCCACTAGACAGGACGTCTGCCTTTGGAGGAATGGGTCTTGGTTTTATTTGGGATTGCATGGTCCATGCATTCCTGAAGGTGTTCATAGAATGCGTTTATAAAGGACTGCGGTCTGGGCCGTATTTTCCACAGGCTCGGGGGCTTTGAAGGATTCCACCTCGGTTTTGAGGAGTGTGAAATTTGCTTTAGAGAAGTTTTTCACTGTGGTTTTCTGGGCAGGGGGCGGGGTTGGGATGTGAATATCCAGTGAGATTACTTTATGGTCTGATCTTACCAGTGAGGGATACACTTCTAGTCTGGAGCATAGAATGTGCTTATAAAGGACTGCGGTCTGGGCCGTATTTTCCACAGGCTCGGGGGCTTTGAAGGATTCCACCTCGGTTTTGAGGAGTGTGAAATTTGCTTTAGAGAAGTTTTTCACTGTGGTTTTCTGGGCAGGGGGTGGGGTCGGGATGTGAATATCCAGTGAGATTACTTTATGGTCTGATCTTACCAGTGAGGGATACACTTCTAGTCTGGAGCACAGAGTCCCCATGTTGGTGATGATCAGGTCCAGTATGTTTTCCCCTCTTGTGGGAGTGGTAACAAGTTGTTCCATAGCATTTGAGTTTATAAATTCTAGGAACATTTAGGCTAGGGTGTTGGAGCTAGAGTAATGCACCCAGTCTATGTTTGGGTAGTTGAAGTCGCCCAATATAATGGTGTTTGGAGAGACCTTCATATTTTCCAGTGTTCTCAGGAAGGCAGAGTGAGGTTCCTTGGTTTAGGAGGGTGGTCTGTAGCAGGCTATAAACTGGAAGGCAGTTTTACCCACTGTTAGTTGCACATGGATAGTCTCTGATGCTTCGTGCTGTGCCACCAACCAGGAGGTGTGGGTATCTTTGACAAATATTGATACTCCCCCTCCTTTTGTGGTTCGGTCCAAGTTTTGGGGCCGAAAAGCATAGTATGAGGTATAACCTGGTAGTGCTGGGGTGCTCTCGGGAGCCTTGAACCAGGTTTCTGTTACTGCACAGATATCGATGTTCTCCATGCTAAGGAGAGTTTAGAGTGTGTGCATCTTAAGGTTTAGACTTCTGGCGTTGAGTAGCATTACTCTTAGTTTCTTATACCTTGTGATACCTATGGAGGTGGATTTGTCTTTTGAGCCTTGCCTAAAAAAGGCACTATGGGGGAAGCAAGAGCCTTTGCCAATATCCGAAAGCCCAGGGGTGACTGGTGCAAGCCATCCCTAGCGAAGCGTCGTGGCTTGTCGAGTATGTCATCCCAGGCTGACAGGCATTGGATCCCCTTTGAATGACACCAATACTTAAGCCAATTGTTGAAATTGGTCATCTTGTCTTCATATTGTGGCAGCATTCTTGGTGAGGGTAAGATGCTACTCAAGGTCAGGGTTATTCCGGCCTGGGGTACATGCTCAGAGAGCTGCTCTATGTCTCTTTTCATGTAGTCCAAGGAGGTACGTCTCAGGTCATTCACATCAGCATGGACAATGACTGAGTCATATTTGTACTTGCCTTGGAGTGACCTGAGTGCTTGTGTTATGTGGCGGATCCTAGCGCCCGACAGGCAGCTCACCGTGACGTTCTCCTTGTTCAGCCTGGTGAGCGGGACGTCGGTGTGCCTGATGATAGAGTCACCTATTACAAGTGTATCAGGTGTGTTGTTTAGCCTTAAGGGCTGTGACTGTTCGGCACACTGGCTTTGTGAGCTATGTGTTTGCACGTGTTTTGTTTTGGGGTAGCGGTTGCTTGGGTGTCAGCTTTGGAGGTCTCTGCTGCTTAGGCAGATTTTTATTAAGAGCCTCCGAGTATGTTTTTGTGTGTTTATGTGTTTGGTTTGCTGTCGTGGTAGGTCTATGTGAAACTGGAATTGTAGTGATTGTGGTTTCCTTCTCCTCCTGACTGGTTATGCCAGTATTAAGTTGAGAGAGTTTAGCCTCCAGTTTGGCTATATGGTTGCATCTCTCACATGTGCTGGAATTTGTTGGGAGGAGGAGAGGGTTGTCTGTGTACATGAGGCAGTTGTAACATTGCCTCAAGATTCCCAGATTCACCAGCTGGACCGGAGACGAGATTGACAACTGACCTTTGGACATGCTAGAATAGTATTGGGAATTCCTTTATAATTGAAAAAAAGGGCCAGTGGGGAACACGGTACTCAAGGGGAGTTTGTGAGGGTGTAGTGCTTTTAATTTTTTAGTGCTGACTTATATAATTGCTTTAGTGAGCAAGTGCCAGGTAACTTAAATGCAATGTGTTACAGGTAACTTAAATGCAAAAATGACAAACAGTGACTTTCTTTCAAGTGAAACAAGGAAATAAGTACAGTAAGCAATGCAGATATCACTAGGGATCCACAGAAGCACTGAAAAGCCGTGTTTTAGGTGGAATTAGCGTTTCAGGGAAATAACAAGCAAACAAACAACAAGCATACAAACAAAGCTAGAATCAGCAGGCCTGGATCTAGTCTATGCTACAGCAAACAAGGTGTACCAATTTCAGTAAGAAACAGTTCAAATATGCAGGCACTATAAGCCTTTAACCAGAAATTCCCAGCTCAGAAGGGCAGAGTCCAGCCTCTCCTCCCACAAGAGTGCAGACCACGAACCTTCTTAATGTAAAATAACTGGCCAGAAGCCCAAGTGCTTAAACCAGAACTAATACACTTTTAGAATAACAGACACTGAGCCCTCAATCAGCAGTTCCCAACTAAGAAGGATGTAAGCTACCAGTCCTGCCACCACAGTGCAGGCCACAAACCTTCCTAATGTAAAACAACTGGTCTGAAGCCCAATTGCTTAATCCAAAAGACTTAGAATGATAGCTACACTTTAATCAAGTTACTACCAAGCAGTAATACATACAATTGAATACTTTAAAGAATGCCTGGATTAGTGCTCAAGTTATACAGACAAAGCTAGATTCAGCAGGCCTGGATGTAGTCTATGCTACAGCAAACAAGGTGTACCAATTTCAGTAAGAAGCAGTTCAAATATGCAGGCACTATAAGCCTTTAACCAGAAATTCCCAGCTCAGAAGGGCAGAGTCCAGCCTCTCCTCCCACAAGAGTACAGACCACAAACCCTCTTAATGTAAAATAACTGGCCTGAAGCCCAAGTGCTTAAACCAGAATTAATACACTTTTAGAATAACAGACACTGAGCCCTCAATCAGCAGTTCCCAACTTAGAAGGATGCATATAGTGCAGACCACAAACCTTCTTAATGTAAAACAACTGGTTTGAAGCCTAAGTGCTTAAACTAAAAGGCTTAGAATGAGTTACACCAAGCAGTAATAAATACAATTGAGTACTATTAAGATGACGCAAAAGCAAAATAAAGTAGGAAGAAACACAAATACAGTAAAAGCAGATAAAATTTTTTTTTTGAGTGAGCAAATGAGATGGGCCCAGGAGTTACAGGACAGAAACAAGTGCAAATGCAGGCCTTCAAATCAGAAAGTTGAGAGAGATGGAAGACCGCCCAAACGGCCAATAAACATTGAACAATACATAAGTATCTTTTATACTGTAATAGCTGCCTCTATGTTCACATGAATGTAGTCTACTAAGCAGTTTGTGTACTGGCTTATTAACACATTTCAGTTAATGCAAATTGTCATCTTCCTGTATTATGTTATTTTACTTCTTTTTGTAGACTTCTTTGCTGCTTATTTCTTTAATAAATGTGACGGTTGGTTATCCTGCTTTTCTTTTCTGTTCCATTCTTGTCTTGTAGAAATTTGTTTTCTTTTAGAATGGCAGTTTTGGATGTAACCTAATAGCAGGAACTTATGCTTAGTTTCATAGCTAATCAGGCAGGTCCTTAGATAATATCCATATTGTAAACCAAACTCAAGTCAAAGGATGTCTTGGTCACTGCACTGACCAATGCACAATTCATGGGCAAAATCCTTTGCCTGTCACTCATGATTCTTACACCACAGAGTGAAATGTATGGCTGTATCCTACCATGGGCACAGCAAAGTGGTAAAGGAGTGCATTAAATTGTGCAGTCACACTTTTAGTATACACCTCGGTACTTAGTAACTTAAGCACTAAGATGTGTTTTCTATCCCATTTCACTAGAATTAGGTGGGGAATTCCTTAATGAAAAGCTTTGTAAACATTTTATTTCATACCTGCCCACATAATTATACTGATTCCCTCACTGGCATCATGCAAGAGCTTGCATGGGGTTGCACCCATTAAAGTATATGGATGTAGCTGCATGTACCCCCTCTGCCGACATCACCAACATCAAAGATAAATTAACTATTTGGTGATATCACAGAGGGATGACAAAAATTTTCAATGTTTTTTATTTTAAGGATTGGGCTATAAAACAGGTATATATAGCAAGGAAGTGCAACAGAGCACTGGAGGCACCACAAACTATGGTATACTTTATCTCACTTTAGGGGAGAGTTCCCCTACTCCTAGTTTTTTTTTTTTTTTACCCTGTGCCTCTCTCTCTCCCTCATTCTCTTGCTATCTCTCCAGCAGCAGCTATGTATTTTTCTTTTCAATCAGCAGCAACTTCCTTCCCCAGTCCAGGCTCCGGGACTTCTACAAATTTCTTCTTTGGCATCTGTATCTTTCCCTTAAAAAGGAAGAATATGGAAGAGTCCTCAGATAGATCTCTCTTTCACAAATAGCTTGTTTACCAGTAAGGGTAACTATTTCTGTGCGTCTCTCTCTCTATCAAATTATGTGTCACATTTCTACACACAGACACACATACTCACCTATATCTGCAGTACCATGGTAATTATCCATTAATTTCACTGGATGCTGACTTTTGCAGCTAAGAGTTAATTGCCTTATAACTTTCTAGGAAATAGTCCTGGACTTTGTCTTACTCATGGCACAATACAAAATGCACAAAAAATAAAACTGAGAGCAGATGAAAAAGCTCTTTCTAAAGTATTCACATATTGACAGTATTCTGTACTTCCTCCATCTCTAATATGTTGGCATTAATGGCCTTAGTCCTATTTCAAAGGCTGGGAAACAAAAAACTTCCTAATTCTGTGTAGTGGGGGATATAGACATAACATAACATCTATGGTTTAAAGGAGAATGTAAGGACTAACTGTAAAGACCTTCTGTTTTGAGCATGACACTGCACTTAAAATGCTACCTCTCACATGGTGTCTGACTAACCATCACAGCAGTGCACATCACATGACATTTAGTAAAATTTATTGATCCTGCTAAAATAATTTTTTTAAACTGAGCTTTATTAAGTTTTAGAACATTAGCATATTGAATTCTATACATTTACAGTTCCAAATAGTGTACATATTCATCAATCCCCCCAACTCATGACACATCCCCACTGCAAAACTTACTACATATTCCAGTGTATTTAAACTATCCCCAAGGAAATCACTCAGCATAAAGCCTCATTCAGTAGGTTAAGAGTGCTGCATTTTTAACTATTTGTCTATTATAACTAAGTTTGTACTGATATCTTTATAAAAAAAAGAGTATCCTCTCTACTAATATATGCAAAATTGTATCCAGAGGGATGTACGGTGAACCAATCCCACTTTTTACATTCTGATGCGAGATGCATTTTCATTCCTTCCCCCATGGTCCAAAACGCTGTTTCTACATACTTTTATTTCACTTTCCTTTAGTCTATCTCCATTATCCAGAACTTCTAACTATGCAGCGGTACCTGATGGTACACCAACCTCGATCATTCTTGAAGCTTTCCCCAATATACTTCCACTCTCCAACAATACCACAATATATGCAATGCTGTTGCCTCATCTTCCCACACCTTCAGAACTTACTCAAATTAACTCTTCTTTCTCAATATAAACTTCCTCCGCATTTGATACTAGTGGTATAGCAACCTCCTTTGTAGATCACCAAGTTTCAGCCATTTCTCCTACTCAAGTACACTACTCCACACTATTCCCATTACTCTGCTGTCAAGTTCATTTTCTTCTCCTAAGCCCAA
Organism: Protopterus annectens; assembly: GCF_019279795.1. Lineage (NCBI taxonomy): Eukaryota > Metazoa > Chordata > Ceratodontiformes > Protopteridae > Protopterus > Protopterus annectens. The sequence goes on from NC_056741.1 coordinate 1,673,608,439, forward strand.
TGTTTATGCAACTTTTTTACTGCTTCCTCCTTAACCCAAGAATCTTTATAAATTCAACTTATCCATCCATCCATCCATCCATAACCCCTTTTTCCCATTTTTACACAAGCTGGTTAGGGTGTCACTTAAATAGTGACAATCATCTAGAGCCAAGGTCTACACCACCAGGTGGCTAGCCCTGCTGTGGTAGTTCTTCCACACCACAAGCTCGCATGCATACTCACACCTATGGCAAATTTGGAGTGTCATATCCATTTACTGCATGTCTTTGGAATGTGAGAGGAAACAGGAGCACTTGGACGAAATCCATGCAAATACAGGGAGGACATACAGATTCTGCACAGAAGGCACCCCAGCTGAGAATCTAACTGGGAACCTCTTGCTATGAGAAGATAACTATCTGCTGTGCCATTGGATAAATGCAACTTTTCCTCCCTTTCTCAATTCCTTGCCACTTTGTCCAAGGAAACATCTGTCCCACATGTTCACTCCTATTTTTCTCCCTTTCCTTTGCTGCCTTCAGCTGTTCTAAAACCATTCAGTCACTTTTCCCTCACTGAAAATTCCTGGTGCACCTATGTCATTGATCTCATCCTATCATCTCCATGACCTAATGTCACTTGCTCCCATTTACCCCCCTACTGAGATACACACTCACAAACACTTACACATGCAGCTCCATCCATACAGACATGCACAAACCCCCAAACACAACCTGTCTGCCAAATTCCCTAACACTTGCAGATGTTGATGAACATAAAGCTTTTGTCCTGGATCATTAAGCTGAGCATCTGTGAACAGCCATGTTACTTTATGCAGCAGAACTATTCTCTTTATTATTCGGCTGTTCACAGACTCGGATCTAACACTAAGTGACCTAGGCAATGGCCTAGAACCCAGTGCTGTCAGTGTGTGTGTGTGTGTGTGTGTGGAGGGGGTGCCATACCATTCTTTAGTTTAAAAAAAAGTTTTGACACTGCAATTTAATAAGCACCTGATACTTTAAGAATGCACATGATTTTAAACCCAGACAGAATACCAGATAGAAAGGTGTGTGTGTGTGTGTGTGTGTGTGTGTGTGTGTGTGTGTGTGTGTGTGTGTGTGTGTGTGCGTGTGCGTGCGCGTGCGTGTGTGTGTGTGTGTGTGTGTGTGTGTGTGTGCCCCAATGATACCTTGGTTGCAGGAGGCAAGAACCTTAATCCTCTTCACCAACCATTGGCAAGTCAATGGGAATTTGTGTCAGTCATTAAAGTTGCTGAAATAGGTATTATTGTCATAACTGGTTCATGCATTTTGTTTCACTGCTTACTGCAAAAAATATTCCAGGTGAAACATTTAAAAGGCACTCTAACAAATATTGTTGTTTTAAACAAGAAAGGTTATGGCATTAAACAAGAAAGGTGAATTAAAGACCAGTTGTATTTATGAGTAGTCCTAAAATATATGCAGTGGACCCATGGTCTGAAAATAGTCTTGGGATCAAGGTACACTTAACCCAGCATCGACCAGCTGTATTTTCAATGAATGTGAGCTTCAAGGGAAGTGAAGTTTGACTGTTATTGATGCTAAATCTATTTTCAATGTATAACTGTTATATCTTGTTTAACAAATGGCCAGCAGTGATTTTGCTAAAAAAAATTTTGAAATCAGTGTTAGTGGTGCAACAGATAGCACACTTGCTTTTGGTGCAGAAGGAATGTCTTAGTGGCATGTTGAAACCTATGTCTGGTTAACAAGTGGTCCAAAAGTATATTTCAGGGTTGTACCATTTCCAAGGTATGACAATTTGTTTGTGAAAGTTTAGCAAGTTATGTAATTATAGGTTTTTGTACATTATAATATATTATAGCATTTATGAAAATACTATTAATGCAATGACGATTATCACTGTAAACAGTACTCCTCCTGATAACAATGCTATTTATACAATTTTAATAACATTTATTGTTCACAGAATAATTACGTTTATCTTATCTTTTTTAAGTTGATTTTTCCAAGAGTGTAGACTGCTAGATGTGTGCAATTCCATATCACAAAAATGCACAATATGATTTGGGCAATTGGCACAATGGTGAGAAAATATAATTCAGAGACAGGTATGGCCATAATGAGGAATACCTCAGTACTAGCTCATTAGCCTATCTCAGAGTCACACACCAGTTCTCTCAGACCACATCACTGTACTGTTTTTCATAGCGGCCATACATCATTTTTACCAAACACACCCCTTACCTTCACACACTCATTCGGACCTCAGTGAGTGCATATGCATACAGAAACACACACATTCACGGTGTCTCAAACTTCCAGGCATTCCTACACTTACCCACATTCGCTAATCAACAAACAAACAAACCCACAGTAAATCATATTCAAAAAAAAAAAAAAAATCACCCATTCGTCCCCATACACAAATATCAAGATTCTTGATTCCCTGCCTAACCCACTTAGTGCAACGACACACACACACACACACACACACACACACACACACACACACACACACACACACACACATACCACTTCATTTATGCCCTTACAGATATGCTCACATATCCACAAATATGCATATACTAACATCTCCCCATCTCCAAATCTTCACTGAATATACCTGTATCATGAGTAATTTTATAGCATTGAATAGGTGACCATCATGCTATTATGGTGGTCACATTGACTGCCTAGATCAAAATTTTACTCAGCTGAATGATTCTGTCATTCAGTAAACCAGGCATATTGGAACCTGTGGATATTTCCAGGAGAGAACACACGGCTAAGTAGCAATAGCCACTTTCACTGACTGCCATATAAGCACGTAACTCTGCTGACAAGACACCCTTCCATACTGGGGCCTTTACAAGAGGAAAACCTTGAGGATAGAGTTGTCTCTGAATTGTAAAGGCTTAGCCACAATAGGGAAAATGTCTGAACTAAGGCTTCCCAAATCATGTTAAGCCTTCCTGAATACCAGCAAAGATATAAAGATGGAACTTTAATATCTGTTAATACAGAAATCAGAGAAGAATTTTAAGTTTTAGGAAAAGTTATATCATGATATCCAAAAAAGAGGAAGGGTATAGTTGAATTGATGAACATTCCAAATAAAGTACGACATGCAGGTGACAAGGTCCTGTTGGAGAGAAATGTATTAGAAGAAGGGATAGTCAAAACAGTAATACAGCTTAAAGTCAACAAGGCTGTTGGTCCTGAGGACTATTAATCTGAGATCTGTATATAGTTTAAGTCTTTATGTTGGTACATAAGAAGTATTCCTCCGACAAATACCATACATCTTTCTATTAATAAAGCAAAGAAAGCAGGAATAGTAATCCAACCCAGGTATAAGGGAGCTGCAATAGGTAAGGCAACATTTTGAATTGTTCTCCAATAAATATAGATGCTAAGATACTGGTGGAATCGTTGCCAAATAGTTTAGATGAAGTATAGGCAAAAATGTTAAGTGCAGGACAGGGGAACTCTTCACAAAGATGATAAATTTCCGATAATTTGTTGACTCTAGCAAATTCTAAAGACATCTCTGCCATCACAGGTGCAGAAGTTGGAGTTTTGGTCTTTTTATAAAAAATCCATTTGTCTTTATAAACTAGACCTTCATGAAAGCAGGAGCAGATTTCAGAGTACTGTCTTATATGGGTAGAAGCCTTATATAAAAATGTCAGGGTTTATTTATTATTCGATGAGAAGTTCAGGGGGAGGCAAAAAGAACAGCACTTCCATCTCCATAACCTGTTCTGTTATCTCAGACACAGTACCTCTCTGCAGTCAGATGTGTTCACCACATACCCATAATAATGTATGTAATTACCCCCCCTTCCCCCATTTTTCTATATGGGGTCAGAGTGTCATGTGAACTATCGCAACCTCTCTCACATAATCCATCCCTGTCTTTGCTGGATGCCCTCATTTTCTCTTCCCTGTTTCCCCAAAACCTCTTCACCACATTGACTTATGTTTATTTGCACGTCTGAAACAATGTCATCTGTTTGTTTTTACCTTCTTTGCAATTAAAGCTACTTTGGCTTCTGCATTGATGTCATCATTTTATTCATGTGTTCCACAGTGTGCATCCATCATCTAACTCACTTCATCTCCATTCCTTCCTCAACTGCTCAGCCTTCACTGCTCAGGTTTCTGTACTATAAAGAAGTGCTAGTCATAATGTGGGTTTGGACACCTTACTTTTTAACTTCTTTGGCATTACTCTGTCACACACTATCCCATCATACTCTGTGCCATTTGGCTGCAGCCCCCTCAGATTCTAGCTCTGACCTCCCCATTCAGGCTTGCCTTCTTCTCAACCACCCCTCTTAGATACTTGAAACTGTTGTCCTGTTCTGCAGTCTTTCCCTTCAGTCTCAGTTTTCTGCTTCTTCTGATTTCCCCATTTCCTGCTATGACAACTGTCTTGTCTGTACTCAGTTTCATTCTATGTGGCATCCATTTTGTATTCATATCCCAATCGTTTGCTGAATTTCTCGTTCACAGTCTGCTTGCAATGCCACATTCTGCATACATCAGCTTTACTGACCTGTCCCCTCCAGCCAGTTTGCTAATTGAGTCCATCACCAGTATAAACAACAGTGAGCTCAGAGCTGACCTTGATGCACACTCAGCCTCATTGAGAACTCCTCTGCAAGTCGAATACTGTTAGTACTTGTGCCACTGGGTTCTTGTACCTAGTTTGCACTAATTCTATCAGCATTTCTGGGACTTTAGTACATTGAAGGACTGCCCAAATCAGCTTTGCCATATGGTTTCTCCAAGTCTGGGAATGCTCATTTGGACTCCTCCCTCATCTTTAGCTTCTTCTCCACTATCTGTCTCACTAGGGTGGGAGGGTGTCCTAATGGTTAAGGTGTTTGCCTTACAAACACAGGGTGCAGGGTTTGAGTCTCACAAGGGATAATTGGCTAGGCTTAAAAAGGCTTGCAAGGGCAGTTAGCTTAGTACTAACCTATGAACCTATGAACTACAAACATTGGACTGACCATGCTACATCTTGATATGAATCTAAACTGGTCATCTCCCATCTTACTTTCTGTTTATTTGTCTGTCAGTCATCCTTTTCTGTACTTTCTTGAAGTGTGACAGGAGTTTGATGCCTCTATACTGCCTGCAGTAGTAAATGTGTAAGTTAATGATATAAAAGAAAACAGTGTAAGAAACTTCTCTGTGCGGAAGATTTTCAGTCCATATATTTCTAGTGAATCACTGTATATTAAACAGATCAGACAATAGTAGTAGAAGTAGCGAAGAAGTCTAGGATGAAAGCGATCTTTGTTAACAATAGGTTATGAAAATAGAAATTATTAGTCTAAAAGTGCACAAAGTACGAACACATACACACATGCACAACCAAATAGTCAACTAAATCCAACTAATCAAGAAAGAAACTGACCAACCATGATGCATTCAGTTAAAACAAAACTGAAATAAAAATAAATCAAAAATAGTGGATGATCCCATAATAAGTAACCACCCACATCAAAGTTAAAATTAGAAACTTTTGAAATAAAGAAATAAATAAAATGTTACAATGCCTTACTGTTTAATAAAAAAATACAAAAGAAGTACACAAAATACATCATTTTTACTCACTTATTCCTCACCAATCACCCACAGAACAGGAGCTGAAACCATTGACTTATCACAGAATTATAAACTCTCAAAAATAAAAGGTTGCACTTACATGTAGTACCCAGCACCTGTTTGATGTATTTACGGTTTACACAGTCATCTGGTAGTAGTCTTCCTCTACAAAGATGACAATTTCAAAATAATTCCTACAAAAAATTAACAATGTAGCCAATATGCATGTAACAAGACATGGCTCAATGGGACTATTTCTCCTTTTACCAGAGAAAACATTGCAAGAAACACTCCTCCAGCGTTTCACTCTGACTGTGTTTTCTAAACTGAGCTAAAAATCCTGCAGAAAGTTCAAAGCATGTCATACCTCCTATACCCCATCAATAATGGCTTCTATGCCACTTTTCATAAATAGAAATTACAATCCCTTAATTGTGAAGTACTGATAGAATGGGAATCTGTCAGACTTGAAGAATGAATCTCTGTCTCCAACAGCTCGTTAATGTGAATGGGGACATTTTCACGAGTTTTAACTCATTGAGATGAATGAAGAAGTTTTTACCTGCCTTCACACCTACTGTGGTACTGTCTTTACCACAGAAGTTTTGTTTCAACTGAAGATTCAAGTGATTAATTACAGAAGTTTTGTTTCAACTGAAGATTCAAGTGATTAATTAAGTCCATAGCGTTGTCGCCTCACAGTGAGACGATGTCCGGTTCGATTCTCAGCTAGAGTGTCTTCTGCGTGGAGACATGCGTGAATGGGCATACCTTCGTTGAAGGTTGTGAGTCAGGCCTGGCAAGCCGGTACGTAAAAATCAACTGCCAATCATTAGCTGACCGGAGTTCCGCTGTGGCGACCCCTAACCAGGAAAAGCCGCAAGACACAAACAATTTGCTAAGAACAATGACACCGTATTTATAGTAAATCTATTACAAACTCAGTTACAATTACTTTTCTTACCAGATAGTGTAACATTTCATGAAAATCCTTATAGTAATTATACAGTGTTAGCCAAAATGTAGGTACTGATGTAATTGATTAATACATTGTGGCCTGTGTGTGAAGACTGAGATGAAAGCTGACAAAAGTTTAAAGCCCTATATATGGGCAATGGTGACACAGACTGACTGGCTACTTCAGCATACATTGCAAATGATCATATTTTACTATGATCCATGTGGATAACTGAATAGCCACTGTCCCTGACTAACACATGGCAAGTGATACCAAAAGTCATCATTACTCTCAGAAAATAAACTTGATCAAAGATTTCTCATCTGTCTTTTGTGAATGACTTAAAATTATATAGTTCATCAGATGAGTTGAAAGCACAACTGCAAGTGATTAAAACTTTCTCAGATGATATAAGAATAATATTTGGTCTTGATAAGTGTGCAAAAGCAATTTAAAGCAGGAAGGTTACAGTACCAAGAAAATATCAGTCTGGGACAGGAATGTGATATAAAGGAACTTGAGCAGGAAGGAGTATATAAACATTTGGGAATTGATAAAGTATCAATACAACATGACTAAATGCAAATAAAACTCAGTAAGGAATATTTCAGAAGACTAAAACGAACATGGAAAACAGCCCTGAAATTTGGAATGAAGTTCAAGCTGTCAACCAATTTGCTCTCCCTGTTTTAACTTACAGTTTTGATGTGATTGACTGGTCCTAAAAGATACTGGATCAGTTGGACAGAAAAAAACAATAAAATGCTTCATGCCTAGCAAATGATATATAAAAATCAGTGTATACCAAGATTGTCTATCCCTCTCTCAGAAGGAGGTATAGGCTTCCTCGAAATTCACTGTGTATAGATCTACAGTCATTGGACTGCATATATTTTTGATGGCCTCATCAGATCCAAACATAATGAAAGTTTTAAAACATAAGGAGAAGATGTCTAAGATTACCTCTACTTAGTTTTGCAGAAAAATTCAGGGGGCAAACAGGAATGGAAATCAATCCACAAGAAGACAAAAATCAGACTGTGAATGATTGTGCCAAAAAAACAAAAGAAAGAATGCATGCAGAAGGATCAGATGAGGAAGAAAAGAATGTGGAAAAGCCATAATTATAATGGCAAGTATGGAGATCTCATGGAACAACCTCATGTTGAGCAAGATTTCATGCAGGAATGGTTCAAGAGAGGTGAGTTGAACCCAAAGGATGTAAGGTTGATAATGTGAGCCCAGGATAGTAGACTATGTACACACTGGTTTACAAAGTCCATTGAACATGTGGGAGAGACAGACAATGTAGGTACTATAAAAAATAATCAGAAACAGTTGCACACCTTCTTCTCAGGGCAAAAGGCCTGTATGCTGAAGAGCACAATAATGTGGAAAGTTTGTTGCACTGGGGATTGTGCACTCACTATGATATAGAAGTAGCTGAGAAGCAATGGAACAGTCAGAGGTTTCCTGTGGCCATACTGTACTGTCAGGTGGAACACTGAGCCTAGTCTCAGAGGTACTAACACACCTCTCACCCACTAGCCATTCCTAAGTATGACCTCTCTTCCTAATCATATAAATTTACCTATCACTATGGATGGACAATTTCACACAGTTTCTCTAGCCAGCTTGGTCGGCATGGACATCTGAAGACAGTGTAGTAACTGTCTCATGTTCACCCACAACCGTCTACTCCACGTCCTCACAAACCTAAAGTGTGAGAAATGCAACTATATTGAGAACCTTGAATCCATGCTCTCTCACACATCAGTTTGTACATATGACAATGAGCGGGTTGCTAGCATGCACACCTCATCTCCTACTCCACCCAAACCTACATTACATATACCTACATATGCGGAGGTGCTCATCAGAAACATAACTAAACACCAGAGATCTTCAAAACACAAACACAAGCATGCTACACATAATACTTCCTCTGCAGAACACTTTACACATAATAGCTCATGCACCAGTGTCTCTCCGGTCAAACCCTTAAGGGGAAAACACAAAATCAAACATATTAGTCATAGGTTATTCCATCATGAGAAAAAATTATGTCCTTCTCACCAGGCTGGGTAAGGAAAAGGTTACTGTCAGATGCCAGGATACACCATATCACACATGCACTCAAGTCTCTAGACAACAGGTACTGTTTTAATTCTGTTATAGTCCATGTTGGCGTGAACAACTTGAGATGTACCTCTCTGGACTATATGAAGAGAGACATGACTGAGATCTTGGATTATGTGTCTCAGGCAGGTATGTCCCTAACTTTAAGCAGCATTTTAACCTCACCTAGGATGATGTCTCAATACAAACAGAAAATGATTGACTTCAGTAATTGGCAAAGCTTCTGGTGTCATTCTAAGGGGAACCATTATCTGTCAGCTTGGGATGACACAATCGGCAGACCTCGATGCTATGTCAGATGGTCTTCATCTGCCACCCCTGAGATTTCGGCTACTGGCTAAGGCACTTGCCACCCCCATAGTGCCTTTTTTAGGCAGTGTCTCAAGAGCAAAATTTCCAACATAAAAACTCAATCTAAAAACAACCTCAACGTTATGCTGCTAAATGCTAGGAGTCTCAACATGAAACTGCAATCACTAGAAGCTGTCCTCACCTTGAAAAACGCATACATTTATGCAGTCACAGAGACCTGGTTCAAGGCTGTGGAGAGCACCCCAGCCATACCAGGTTACACCTCCTTCCACATGTTCAGACCTCAAACTGAAGGAGTGAAAACTAAAGGAGGCAGTGTATCAATACTCATTAAAGGTAAATACACCTCCAGGTTGGTTAAACAGTATGACTCCCTGGAGACACTTCAGGTGCAATTAACTGTTGGCAGGACCCCTATTCAAGTCATTGCCAGCTACAGGACCCACTCCCTGAATCAGGAAATCCACTCTGCCTATTTGGATTGAATTGAGTTTATCAAGATACATCCAAACACCATGGTTTTGGGTGACTTTAACTACCCATCCATTGACTGGGTAAATTAATCATGCTCAAACTCATTTGTCCAAAGGTTCCTAGACTTAATTAACTCCAATGTTCTGGACCAGCTGGTTGACAACCGCACAAGGGGTGCCAACATCCTTGATCTGGTGCTCACCAATATGGGGAACCACTGTAGCACCCCCACTGTGAGGTCCTCCCTGGTGAGATCTGACCACAAATCAGTCTCAAACTATCACACCTACCCCCCCAGCAGCAACTAAACTAAAAAAAACTTCTCCAAAGCAGATTATAACCTCTTACGGGATGGTATAAATACCTTCACTGCACCTTCTCCCTCTGATAGAAATGGTAACTATGCCGAGCTATACACCAATGTTTTATACAAACACCTGTGTAACTGGTTTGATGTACCTGATAGGACCAAAACAAGCTCCTCAAAGAAGAGCATACCTCCCTGATGGACAACTGCCATCAACAGGCTTTACAATCTTCTTTTTCATTCGGCTGTTCCCATTAGGGGTTGCCACAGCAGGTCATCTGTTTCCATTTCTTCCTGTCCTCTGCATCTTGCTCTATCACACCAACCACCTCCATGTCCTCTCTCACCACATCCATAAACCTTACCTTAGGCTTTCCTCTTTTCCTCTTACCTGGTAGCTGCATCCTTAGCATCCTTTTACCAATATACCCAGCATCCCTCCTCAGCAAATGTCCAAACCAGCTCAATCTCACCTCTCTGGCTTTGTCTCCAAATTGTCCAACCTGGGCTGACCCTTTAATATACTTATTCCTAATCCTCTCTACCCTTGTCACACCCAGTGCAAATCTTAACATCTTTAACTCTGCCACATCCAGCTCTGACTCCTGCATTTTTGTCAATGCCACTGTCTCCAACCCATATAACATAGCTGGTCTCACTACCCTCTTGTAGACCTTCCCTTTCACTCTCATTGGTACTCGTCTGTCCCAAATCACTCCTGACACTCTTCTCCACCCACTCCACCCTGCCTGTACTCTCTTCTTCACCTCTCTTCCACATTCGCCATTACTCTGAACTGTTGATCCCAAGTATTTAAACACATCCACCTTCTCCAACTCTACTCCCTGCATCCTCAGCATTCCTCTATCCTCCATCTAATGCACACACATATATTCGGTCTTAGTCCTGCTGACTTTCATTCATCTCCTCTCTAGAGCATATCTCCACCTCTCCAAGGTATCTTCAACCTGTTCCCTACTCTCACTACAGATCACAATGTCATCTGCAAACATCATAGTCCACAGGGACTCCTTTCTGATCTTAAGAGGAATAAATTGTTGTCTAGGTGCCTAGCAGCAACTAAACTAAAAAACTTCTCCAAAGCAGATTATAACCTCTTACGGGATGGTATAAATAGCTTCACTGCCCCTTCTCCCTCTGATAGAAATGGCAACTATACTGAGCTCTACACCAATGCTTTATACAAACTCCTGTATAACTGGATTGGCTTGGATGTACCTGATAGGACCAAAACAAGCTCCTCAAAGAAGAGCATACCTCCCTGATGGACAACTGCCATCAACAGGCTTTACAATAAGAGGACGAAATTGTTGTCTAGGAGTAAGAGGGAGTGAGCCCTCCTATAGGACAGACTCAAAACTCTAACTATTCTCTGTCTCATATCGCCTACTTAGAGGTGATTTCTGCTTGACTTACAAAGCCATGTCTGACCCAGCTCTGTTACAAATAGTACATCTAAAGAAATGCCAATCCCTCTGCACTACATGCTCTAGAGACCTCAACCTAATTACCACAATCAACAGAACAAGCTGGAGGGACAGGTTCATAACCCAGAGACTGCCCTTGCTATGGAATAGACTGCCCATACATGTCAAGCCGAACGCTTCACTGGCCCTCTTCAAGAGAAATCTTGATGAGTGGAAGGGGAATAGAAAATTCACCCCAGGGATCACTCCAGTGGCTCTACTCAACAGTGGCACTGGGAACTAAGGTTGGGTGGCATGATGCCAGGGTAATGCTATGGGCTAGGCCATTAGCCTAGTACACACCTATGAACAGTACTGTGCTAAGAATAAAATATGTATATGCAAAGGAAGTGACTTAAAATACATGAAGGGTTTGTTATTTTAATTAGATGGTGTGTAGTACAAGATCTGTTCCAGTTTTTCAATAGGCATTTGTGGAAAAAGGGGTAGGAAGATAGTTTAGAGGTTGTTAGAAGAAAAGGATGGAGTTAGTTGAAAAGGATGGGGAGTGAATTATGGGAGGGAAAAGTAAGGAGAAAGAATGAAGATGGTTATTTTGTTAGAGAGATATAGTCGAGGGGGTAAGAACACTGTCAAGTCCAGTACCTTTTAAAGTACGCTTTGGTGGCCAATTTAAATTGTTTAGGATGTGTGAGGGTTCTGATTTTTAGTGGGAGTTTGTTCCATGCAATGGAAGGGTGGTAGCTATATATGTTGCACCCAGATTTAGTCTTGGATTTGTAGATATGTAATAGATCTTGGTAGAGCTCCTGAGATGTCTTTTAGGAGAATAGTAGGAGATGAGGGAGGATAGGGCTGGACAGTAGGAGGGCTGAAATAGGACAGAGTGTATGATTTGGAGCTGAGAGAGGAGATTCAAGCCAGTTTAGGTATTTTAGGGAGATGCAGAAGTGGGATTTGTAGGTTTGTTGAGCTGCAAATCTAGCTATTTTGTTATAAGTAGATTCTACTTTAATTAAACTAAACTAAACATTTATATAACCACACAAATAAGCCAGTGGTCACCAACTTATCATTATAAAAAGTCATGCAGAATGATTGCCAAAAGCAAATGAGCACAAAGGCTGAAATAATTTCCAGTTACTAAAAATAAATGACCCACACTAATACAATTAACAAACAATACTGAAATATAAATAATTAAAAATGTATGGAATCATAACTACTTACTGAAATGGCTACTTACTGAAATAACTGGTCAAACAATGTACATTAAAATGGGCAAAGTGCAATGTAGGACAGAAAACTTTGCACCACTGGAAGCATAAAACATTACAACAAGAATAAAACATATAATTCTTACTTCATTTTTCAAACAACAGTTGCACTAAAAATGTATAACATTGATAAGTCACAGTTTAACCAAGTATGTCCCAGATATAAAAAATGTATATTTACCTGTGGCATCCAGCAACTATGGGGTGTAAGCAGGGTTTATGAATTGATGGAGTAGTTATCTTCTTCTAGATAGTTGGTGGTTTTTCAAATCGACTCTAAGATGTCCCTTTCACACAGCCCATTCATCTCAGTTTATACATCCACTATCCTCAACTATAAAGTGTGTACAAAGCAACACCCCCACCCCCCAAAAAAATAAAAATACTTCCCTCCAAAAATCCTCAGTGAGTTCTCAACTGAGATGTAGTCTGTAGTCTGTATGCACTTCTACATAAACAGATACACCAGCTAGCCCACCCCTACTCAGTTAACACAAAATGTCTCAGTATGGGATTCATTCAGGCAATTCCTAAAATCATTCCTTTATTAATGCAGTGCCTTCCCTAGTTAACACATTAGACTAATTGCATTGAATGAATGAATAAACTTTAAAAGGCTGCCAATTCAATACAATGAAATTATTCCACAATCCAGCTAAAGCAGTGTTACTGCCTCACCAAGTTAAATGTGGACATTTTCACCTTGTCTGACATCTGTTGTTTAACCCTGAGTCCAAGATCAATCACCCTAATACATTGTCAAGCTTAGAATAATTCATATGCAAATTGATCTAGTCAAGCTTCCCATACCATATACTGTGCCAGTGAGTTGAGTAAAATAAGTAACATAAAAAATGTGTACATACTTCAGATTCCCTGCTTGTGAGCCGGAAACAGAAATGGAATGGGTATGGAGAAATAATTACAATGACAATCTGGAGAAAAATACATATGTACGTGTGCACATAAATATTTATTTAACATTTGTTGACCGGGAAAGTCTGACTAGGCTCCACAGAGCCTGTTTTCAGTGGAGGCCCGGGGAGAGATGCTCCAGACGCATGTCTTTAGAATGTGGGAGGAAACTGGAGTACCCGGAGGAAACCCACCCGAACGCAGGGAGAATATGCAAACTCCACACAGACGGCACCCCAGCCAAGAATCAAACCAGAGAACCTCCTGCTGTGAGGTCACAATGTTAACCGCTGCACCACTGCACTGCCCAATCAGAATATCATCTCCCAGGAGGATAGTTGTGGATACAAACTCTGGCATGAGGAGAAAACACATTGACTTGAATGACCACACCACTCCACTGCAAGAACCAACATTTTATAACTTATGGACTGGGTGAAAGTTATCCTACACTGCCATCAAACACATATGTATAGCATATGGGTAAAAAATGCTATTAACCTGCCTTGAATTATTTATTATTTTATTTTATTTATTTGCAGTTTGTTAACCGATAAAGTCCATTGAGTCAAAATGAGCCCGTTTTCAATGGAGGCCCAGGGAAAAAAGCTCCATATACAATTATTACAAAGCTAGTAACAAAGTTAAGTACAATACAGTTTTCAAAACTAGTAAAATCACAGTAATATGGAAGACAGAAAAATAACATTTGAGCAGGGTGTTGTAACAAAGCACTGAATTAAATTAAAACAAGTATTTTGTAGTACATAACTATAATTTGGAGCACATGTATACTCGATAAGTTTGTGATAACCACATAAGAATGCTGTCCTGTGTTCCTACAGTATTAGTACATCATATATATGTACATGATACATTTATGGTGATATAACACAGCATCCACAGATTGAAAAATACAGAGGAGTGAGAGTTGTTTCCAAATACCCTGTTATCAGTAATCACAGCCATTTATATAGTGCAAAACATTTACATGTCACGCACACACAAAATAATATCTAGATTATGAAAATTAATGTCATGCAAGAAACAGAATTAGCAATGGTTCCTATCTATTCAAACTATACGGTTTCCTATGCTGTGAAAGTGTAATTAGAGTATAGCTGCTGTGTAGTGAAACTGTAAGTACAGTAAAACAATACAAGCCAATACATTTCCAAGATAGATAATATTTAATTGGCCATGCAGATCTGCTCAGTTCCAAAGCTGCTACCTAAGGTTTGATTTATGCACAGCCAGCATTTTTAAAACCAGCTCCTTATACCTACTGCCCAATTTTAGTCCAATATCTCATTGACAAGTGACTCTACTTCTGCATATAATATTTCATTGAGAATGCCGCTTCAGACACTCATCGCCATTTAGGAGTGATAACACTTGTGCTGCTCCTGGTGACAGTACCCTGCACAATAAAACTTAATGTATTTTTACTTTACAGTGGTACTCTAGTCATAGAGTTGCATCAGTGTAATAGTTATATCACATGCCCCACCTCTTTCCTCAAGAGTATAAAGATTATACTCCTGGCAGGGCTGGCCTTTTGTCATCTGGTGCCCTAGGCAAATGGGCTCTACAGTGCCCCACCGAACACCAGCCAGTGCCCCCATCCTGGTATATAGTGGTGGCTGGTGACTTCAAATTAAAGGGGGGCTGCAGGAGACAACTGAATGGGTGAGGCCAATGGGAAGAGGTGTGGCCAACTAGAAAGGAATGGAGCTATGCTCAAAACCACAATAACTGGAACTTTAATTAAATACACTGCCCTGGGTGCCAAACCATCATTATGAGAATGGGTGAGGCCAATGGGAAGAGGTGTGGCCAACTAGAAAGGAATGGAGCTATGCTCAAAACCACAATAACTGGAACTTTAATTAAATACACTGCCCTGGGTGCCAAACCATCATTATGAGAGTCCAATCAAGACAAAATTAAGTGTAGAAGAAAAAAATATTTCAATGCATTGGCTACATGACAGCCTACTTAATATCTAGATGGAAATGCAAAGGTTGTGAGGCATGAAAAAATAAATTACTTTTATGCCAGTCAAAATAAAGTATAAAAAAACAAGCAGCACTCAACTCAAACCATTTCTCCTTGCACTGCAGTTCTAATTATAATTTATATTCAGCTTTATTAAAGTACCAAGTAACATGCTGAAAGTAGCAATCTCTGTAATACCCCCACTTGTAAAAATGTTTCTTATCCAAAAAAGACCTGCTGCCTGACAACTATCTACTTGTTTCATGGGGAAGACATGATCAAAGTAAAAAAAATGAACAGCAAACAAGAAACAAGCTCAAGATAAATTGCTTAAAGGATTACTGCAGAAGTTATGGACCATGCATGATAGACTGGCAATTTAGTTTATGGGTAAAGCCTGCAAAGATGACTGCAGGTCTCCATCAAATGTAATGAGCTTCTGAAAATACTGTAATCCTGTCCTTTATTACAAATACTGTCATATGAGTTTCAATACCTAAGGCCTATACGTTATCTAGTTATGTAAATATTCTCTGCTTGGCAACAACAAAAAGGCTTTCAATGTTGGTAATTATTTAACAGTATGCGTACTAAAGCTTACTTGCATCTTACAATCTCCGACAAGCTTACCTGATGGTTATTAAAGCATTGCTACTTAAACACAGAGCAACAGGGCACTGCGACAGCATGCATTCTCTGAATAATAAGAAGCATTAATCAACAGTATAAAAATATGACAGAAAACCAGAACATTCTGCAAAATCAAGGACAGATGAAAAGCCACTGTCATAATTGTGTCTACCTTGGATGGGGGAATACTCTGCACACTTACACTGCATAACTGCTCTTTTCCTTGCTTGGGCACATCCGGAGTCACTACATGGGGGAGTGGGGTGCAACAAGTATGTCACAATTTGAAATGTCTCTGGCTGACAAGGATGGCTCTGACACTCATACCTCTCAACCTCAGAGCAAGAAATCTGGACAAAGCCATACATAGAAGTGGGACACAGGCACAAAAATAAGGACAATTTTTAAATATTGCTCTTATAAACTTAGAAAGATAATAGAATAGTAGTAAGTCTTGCATTAGTATGAATTTTCTGAAGGGTATGAAATCTGCAACTCAAATGTCTGCCATTATTTTCTAACTTCAGTCTTTAATGATTTGCCACTAATTTGTCAGAAAACCACAATTTTATAAAAAAATGGACCAAAAATGTGATGCAAAAATATAAAATTGCCACACAATACAGCTGGGAACATATCAAAGAAGAGAGACCTTTTTAATATTAATACTGTTAACTTGAGCAGCTGACAAAATAGGAGAATCTACATGCATTTCTGAAATAAAAGTAATCTATAACTCTGATCATTACAGTTATTTATAATTGTAAACCCTCCATGTTTTCTTCCAAAATTTCCATTTTGCAGAGGGATTATTAGGGGGAGAGCAACATTTCGAGCCAAAATTGGGGACAGTTGAGAGGTTTTGATATTCCTAATTCTATAAAGTGATTTATTTGCACGTACCTCTCAACCTCTTAATGCAGGAAATCTGGACAAGGCCAAAATATATTGGGGGAACATACAAACAGTACTAAACAGTGCTTTTGTATAACCTTACGACAGTTGAAAGAATAACAGGTCTTGCTTTAGCATGCATTTTTCTGAAGGTTATGATGTCTGAAACTCAATGTCTGTCATTTAGTGACTTCATTCCTAAATTATTTGCCAGAAAACCACAAATATTATGAGGAACAAACCAAAAATAAGAAGCAAAAATCTATTCATTCTGCAAAAAATCTGGACAGTTGATAGGTATATTTCAGCCGGGGTTGTCTTTGAGTTTGCTGCCCTTCCCCCCTCACAAAATCATGGTTGAATGGAGCCTCCCACCTGCAGCCATTCCAATGTCCCATTCCTTGGTTATTTTCACCCCGATTACCATAAACACTGTAATGTGCATACTGCTTTACTTCTTCAATAATTTGGATTTCATCTGAAAGTTTTATTTTGCATTTTACAGCACAAACACTAATAGAGATCTGCTAAACAAAGCAATGCAGTCTCACAATGAAAATAGACTTAACATTAAAACTTCTCTGCTCTTGAAACTCAAATTCATTGAAACAGCACTGCAACCCACATTCAAAGAAAATACATTTTGCCAGTGGCAGATAAAGATGAACTTTGGGCTGTTTTCAAATCATAGGCCCCTTGCACATGAAACATACACATGCTCTTTGATACACCTTCCTATTAAATTATATTCGCTGTACAATACAGTGCAGTTGTTAGACGGCATTTTAAATGTATTGTTTTGAACATTTTTCCTGTAAACAATGAAACAAAATGCATGCACCAATAATGACAAAACTGCCCAATTCAGAACATTTCCATCATAAAAGTCTACTCAAACTTCTACAGTCCACCAGTATCAGTAAATATACACAATCTCTGAAGAAGTAAAAGTCATCAAAATGATTCCACATTAAAGAGATCTGTAACTAATGAAGAGGTTGCTGCAAGCAAACAAATTTATATTTCATTGTTTCATCTACAAATAAAGTGCCTGTTGTCATTAAGGAATAAATTGCTAGTAATATTGCAATAGGGAATGGATGGCAAACTGATAACATGTGCATAGTTACTAGGTATCTTCACCAAAAAGGACTGCAGCATCCATCCCCTTTACAACACAGTACAGTATCAGCAATGCATCTACCTACTGTGGGAGTAGAACCCACAGCCTTCTGCATCTGTTGTACTATTAACAATACAAACAGTCTCTGTATAAGCAACACTAAACTTTTGTTCCCCTGCAGCTCTCAGCTCATTGTAAAATCTAGTTGACACTCAGTTGTATCTCTGAACTTTGCAGCACAGGAAATCTTGAAAAAGCCAAAATGTATTGGGTGGGGGGACAAAATCCCCAAAACCAGGGACACATTTTAAACATTGCTTGTATAATGTTGGAAAGTTGTGAGAATAAAATGCTGTGTTACCACCATACACTCACTGCCAAGTATTGAACGCAGGACCCTGTGCAAAACATTCAAAGCAACATGCCACTATGCCAAATCAGCTGTTTTGTGAAAGAGAGGAAGTCTGAAACTTAAATGGCTACCATTTAGTGAATTAAGTTCTCACCATAGCTGTCAACCTCTTAGCACAAAACACCTGAACAAAGCCAGTAATGGGTGAATACAGCCCCCAAACATATTCATTGAATTCAGTTCTCGCCATAGCTCTCAACCTCTTAGCAAAAAACACCTGGACAAAGCCAATAATGGGGGAATACAGCTCCCAAACATATTCAGTGAATTTAGTTCTCACCATAACTCTCAATCTCTTAGCAAAAAACACCTGGACAAAGCCAGTAATGGGGGAATACAGCCCCCAAACATATTCAGTGAATTCAGTTCTCACCATAGCTCTCAACTTTAGCACAAAACATGGGTGAAGCCAATAATGGGGGAATATAGTCCCAGAAATAGGGACAATTTTCAAATATCCATCTTATAAACTTAGAAAATTGTTAGAATAAAAGGTTTTGTGTTACCATGTACTTTCTGAAGAATATGAAGTCTGAAATTCAAATGCCTGTCATTTTTATTTATTTAACATTTGTTTACCAGGAAAGTCTGACTTGGAACAAAAGCCAATTTTCAGCAGAGGCCCAGGGAAAAACACTCCAGACACATGTCTTTGTAAGATGGGAAGACACCAGAGCACACCCACACAAACACAGAGAGGACATGCAGACTCCACACAGAAGGCACCCCAACCAAGAATCAAACCAGATAACCTGTAGCTGTCAGGCAACAATACTACCACTGCACTACTGACTGTATAAGAAAAAATACAGAAACCACAGAATTTATTTTTATTTAACATTTGTTCACCAGAAAAGTCTAACTTGGAACAAAAGCCAATTTTCAGCAGAGGCCCAGGGAGAAACACTCCAGACATATGTCGTTGTAAGATGGGAGGACACCAGAGCACCCAGAGGAAACCCACACAAAGGGAGGACATGCAGACTCCACACAGAAGGCACTCCAGCTAAGAATCAAACCAGAGAACCTGTAGCTGCCAGGCACAATGTTACCACTGCATCAGTGCACTACTAACTGTATAAGGAAAAAAATACAGAAACCACAGATTTTATGAGGAACAGAGCAAAACAAATATGAGGCAAAAATTTGCAAATGTTTTACAAATGGTGGTGGCTAGGGAATTCAGGCTCTTGCCACCTGCACCCAAGGTACAGGGTTCAAGCCCACCACCATATATCATGAGTTCTGTCTAGCCACCAGGGTTTTTTTACACACACACACACACACACACGCACACTGCAGTACCTGACTTCAGTTGAGTGTTTACACACACAATGCAGTACCTGACTTCAGTAGATTGTTTACACACACACACACTGGTACCTGACTTCAATTGAGTGTTTACACACTCACACCAGTACCTGACTTCAGTTGAGTGTTCATACACATTGCAGTACATGACTTCAGTTGAGTGTTTACACACACTGCAGTACCTGACTTCAGTTGTTTGCTGTGGCATAGACTGGATTCGGGCCTGCTGGATCTAGCTTTGTTTATGTAACTTGAGCACTAATCCAGGCATTCTCTAAAGTTTTCAATTGTATTTATTACTGCTTGGTAGTAACTTGATTAAAGTGTAGCTATCATTCTAAGTCTTTTGGATTAAGCACTTGGGCTTCAGACCAGTTGTTTTACATTAGGAAAGTTTGTGGCATGCACTGTGGTGGCAGGACAGGTAGCTTTCATCCTTCTAAGTTGGGAACTGCTGATTGAGAGCCCAGTGTCTGTTATTCTTAAAGTGTATTAGTTCTGGTTTAAGCACTTGGGCTTCAGGCCAGTTATTTTACATTAAGAAGGTTCGTGGTCTGCACTCTTGTGGGAGAAGAGGCTGGACTCTGCCCTTCTGAACTGGGAATTTCTGGTTAAAGGTTTATAGTGCCTGAATATTTGAACTGTATCTTACTGAAATTGGTACACCTTGTTTGCTGTAGCATAGACTAGATCCAGGCCTGCTGAATCTAGCTTTGTTTATATGCTTGTTTGCTTGTTATTTCCCTGGAATGCTAATTCCACCTAATACGTGGCTTCTCAGCGCTTCTGTGGATCACTAGTGATATCTGCATTGTTTGCTGTACTTATTTCCTTGTTTCACTTGAAAGAAAGTTACTGTTTGTCGTTTTTGCATTTAAGTTACCTGTAACACCTGGCACTTGCTCACTAAAGCAATTATATAAGTCAGCACTAAAAATTAAAAGCACTACACCCTCACTCCCCACTGGCCCTTGTTTTCAATTATTAAGGAATTCCCAATATTATTCTAGCATGTCCAAAGGTCAGTTGTCAATCTCCTCTCCGGTCCAGCTGGTGAATCTGGGAATCTTGTGGCAATGTTACAACTGCCTCATGTACACAGACAACCCTCTCCTCCTCCCAACAAATTCCAACACATGTGAGAGATGCAACCATATAGCCAAACTGGAGGCTAAGCTCTCTCAACTCAGTACTGGCATAACCAGTCAGGAGGAGAAGGAACCACACTCACTACAATTCCAGTCTCACATAGACCTACCACGACAGCAAACCAAACACATAATCACACAAAAACATACTCGGAGGCTCTAAATAAAGATCTGCCTAAGCAGCAGAGACCTCCAAAGCAGACACCCAAGCAACCGCTACCCCAAAACAAAACACGTGCAATATATATCTCACAAAGCCAGTGTGCTGAACAGTCACAGCCCTTAAGACTAAACAACACACCTGATACACTTGTAATAGGTGAGTCTATCGTCAGGCACACTGACGTCCCGCTCACCAGGCTGAACAAGGAGAGGGTCACGGTGAGCAGCCTGTCGGGCGCTAGGATCCGCCACATAACACAAGCACTCAGGTCACTCCAAGGCAAGTACAAATATGACTCAGTCATTGTCCATGCTGGTGTGAATTACCTGAGATGTACCTCCCTGGACTACATGAAAAGAGACATAAAGGAGCTCTCTGAGCATGTAGCCCAGGCCGGTATGACCCTGACCTTGAGTAGCATCTTACCCTCACCAAGAATGATGCCACAATATGAAGACAAGATGATCAATTTCAACAATTGGCTTAAGTACTGGTGTCATTCAAAGGGGATCCAATGCCTGTCAGCTTGGGATGATATGCCTGACAAGCCACGATGCTTCGCTAGGGACAGCTTGCACCTGTCACCCCTGGGCTTTTGGATATTGGCAAAGGCTCTTGCTACCCCCATAGTGCCTTTTTTAGGCAAGGCTCAAAAGACAAACCCACCTCCATAGGTATCACAAGGGATAAGAAACTAAGAGTAATGCTACTCAATGCCAGAAATCTAAACCTCAAGATGCACGCACTCGAAACACTCCTTAGCATGGAGAACATCGATATCTGTGCAGTAACAGAAACCTGGTTCAGGGCTCCCAAGAGCACCCCAGCACTACCAGGTTATACCTCATACCATGCTTTTCGGCCCCAAAACTTGGACCGAACCACAAAAGGAGGGGGAGTATCGATATTCATCAAAGATACCCACACCTCCAGGTTGGTGGCAAAGCACGAAGCATCAGAGACTATCCATGTGCAACTAACAGTGGGTAAAACTGCCTTCCAGTTTATAGCCTGCTACAGACCACCCTACCCAACCCAGTAACCCCACTCAGCCTTCCTGAGAACACTGGAAAATATGAAGGTCTCTCCAAACACCATTATATTGAGCGACTTCAACTACCCAAACATAGACTGGGAGCATTACTCTAGCTCCAACACCCTAGCCCAAAGGTTCCTAGAATTTATAAACTCAAATGCTATGGAACAACTTGTTACCACTCCCACAAGAGGAGAAAACATACTGGACCTGATCATCACCAACATGGGGACTCTATGCTCCAGACCAGAAGTGTATCCCTCACTGGTAAGATCAGACCATAAACTAATCTCACTGGATATTCACATCCAACCCCACCCCCTGCCCAGAAAACCACAGTGAAAAACTTCTCTAAAGCAAATTTCACACTCCTCAAAACTGAGGTGGAATCCTTCAAAGCCCCCGGGCCTGTGGAAAATACGGCCCAGACCACAGAATCCTTTATAAACGCATTCTATGAACACCTTCAGGAATGTATGGATCATGCGATCCCAAATAAAACCAACCCAATCCTCCAAAGGCAGACGTCCTGTCTGGTGGACCCCAGCCATAAACAAACTATACAATAGAAGGAGGAAGCTACTAAATGATAGAGCAAAATCCCAAAAAGGGAAGGCATCACTGATCAGTATTAGCAAAAAACTACGGGCACTCATAAAATTGTCTAAGGCCAGCTTCGAGAGAAAAATTGCACAGGACACTAAGGATAATCACAAGGCTTTCTTTAGTTATGTTAGGAACCTGGGTGGTAATTCCCAGATATGCTCAGAATTAGTCCAAAATGACAAAAAATACACTGAACCCACAGACATTGCCAACATCCTAGCTGACAGGTTCAGCGCAAACGTCTCCCCCTCCCCACCAAAAGGGCAAATATCTATCCCAGCAGAGTGCTGCCCCCCTGACATCTCAGATGCTCAGGTAAGAGCCGCCCTCTCCAAAGCAAAAAACACAGCATCAATGGGACCAGACGGTGTCCCGGGCTGTGTCCTACATGAACTCCAAGAAGAGCTAAACCCAAACATAAAACTACTGTTCAATCTCAGCCTTACTACAGGATATGTGCCCAAAGAGTGGCGTACAGCAACACTGGTCCCTCTCCATAAAGGTGGTGCCTCAATGGATCCTGGAAACTATCGTCCCATAAGCCTGACTAGCTTGGTCTGCAAAGCTATGGAAAGGATCATCATGGACCTCATAAATAAAGATATTGGGGACCTACAGGCACTGGATCCTACCCAGTTCGGCTTTGTTAAGGGCAGATCCTGCCTCTTAAACCTGGTTGATTTCTTTGAAACAGTCACCAAGGCCATTGACGAGGGGAAGGTGGTCAACACAGCCTACCTAGACCTCGCAAAAGCCTTCGATACAATACCCCACTCGGGCATTATAGATAAGCTCACCAGCTTAAATATAAACCCCTATGTCACTAGATGGGTTGCAAACTGGCTCAAGGACAGAACCCACATGGTTAGAATTGCTGGAGCCATGTCAGACTCCAAACCAGTTACAAGTGGTGTCCCACAAGGCTCAGTCCTGGGACCTCTCTTGTTCGGTATATATTTCTCGGAGGTACAGGCCAACACGGAAGGACTGTGGCTGACCAAGTTCGCAGATGACTGCAAACTGGGCGCCATAATCGACTCTCCAGCTGACACAAGCATCCTCCAAAAGGGCCTCATAGAACCAGACAACTGGTGCCAGAGCCATGGCCTCAAGCTAAATGCCAAAAAGTGTATAGTCATCCCCTTTGGCAAAAACAAAGTGCCCACAAATTACCACATAGGTGGTAATCCATTAAGTACAGAAGAAGTAATTAGGGACCTGGGGACCCAAGTTGATAGCAATTTCTCATTTGACAACCACGTAGCCAAAGTGGTTAGAAAAACATTTTATATAGCCCACCTAATCATGAAGGGATTCACATCTAGATCAGGGGATGTCATCGTGCCTCTTTACTCATCCCTCATCAGGCCCATAATTGAGTACAATGCCCCTTTTGGGATGTACCTTACCAGACACATGCAGCAACTGGAAAGATCCCAAAAGTACCTCACCAAGAAGATCAAAGGGCTCAAACAGATGCCATATGCTGCCCGGTTAAAGAAACTCCAGCTCTACTCAGTGGCATACCGCCTGTTCAGAGGCAATCTGTGCCTGACGTATAAAGCCATGTCCAACCCGGAATTAATGGACATGCTGCACCTCAGAAAATCCAAATCCCATCAAGCTATGTGCTCGAGAGACTTGAACCTCAGCACTGAAATAAATAGGACATGCTGGAGGGACAGATTCATAACCCAGAGGCTCCCTTCACTCTGGAATAAAATCCCAGTCCAGGTTAGGCAGAGTCCCTCATTGATTCTCTTCAAGAGGAATCTTGATGAGTGGATGGGAGATCGTAGGTTTACCCCGGGTATCACTTCTGTGTCACTGTTAGACAGAGGCACAGTATACTAACCTCGAAAAAGGGCATAGCAAAATAAATTTAAAATGGGTGGCGAAAGCCAAACACATTCTGGCTAGGCTTATAAATGCCCTAGGGCAGATAGCCTAGTATGAACCTATGAACCTATTGAGTGTTTACACACTCACACCAGTACCTGACTTCAGTTGAGTGTTTACACACTCACACCAGTACCTGACTTCATTTGACTGTTTACACACTCACACCAGTATCTGACTTCAGTTGAGTGTTTACACACTCACACCAGTACCTGACTTCAGTTGAGTGTTTACACACTCACACCAGTACCTGACTTCAGTTGAGTGTTTACACAGTCACACCAGTACCTAACTTCAGTTGAGTGTTTACACACATTGCAGTACCTGACTTCAGTTGAGTGTTTACACACACTGCAGTACCTGACTTCAGCTGAGCGTTTATCCTCAGTCCTGTTCAATATCAGTTCCCTGAGTCAGTCCTGTTCAAGTTCTTCTGCAGTATCAGTTCCCTGAGTCTGTCCCATTCAAGTTCTTCTGCAGTATCAGTTCCCTGAGTCTGTTTCCTGAGTCCCGTGCAAGCTAACAGCTGGTTTCCTTGTGAGAGTGTATGCAACTGTTCTCCAGGCTGGTTTCCCCGTGAGAGTAGGCTCAACCCTGCAGACGATGCAGTCCGGAATTCTTCCATTCTATGTGGTCATCACTGTATAGACTTCTGGGCATCTGCAGGGCAGAGATGCCTTCTCCCCTATCCAGGCTGCTGACACAGCAGTCTAGAGTTCTGTTGAGTTCCAGGAATTCCAAGCACACATGCGCGGAGTTCCAGGAACTCCAAGCACGCATGCGCAGAGTTCCGGGACTCGCAATTTTTTTTCTTCTACAGTTCTGGAACTTGTAATGTCTTTTTGTTTTTGTTTTTTTTTTTTTCTTTATACAGCTGGGGGGCTGCATTCCTGCAGTCCTATAGCACGAGCCACCCCTGCTGGTATACATACACCATCCAGATTACTTTTTTCTTCATTTTTCTCACAATCTGTCTTACTCTTCCGTGTTTCCTATAATCATTCAACATATTTTAAATAAACCATTTATTTACTACAAAAAATAAACACAGAAATACTGGAAAAGTGCCCCTACTACAGTGGCGCCCTAGGTGACTGTCTAGTTGGCCTATGCTTAAGGCCAACTTTGACTCCTGAGGTCCGTGCATATGTGTTTTTATGCTGACTGTTTCATTATTTTAAGGCAGGACAATCCACTGTATATTCATAAAATGATGAGGGTGAAGAAATACAGAGTGACCTGTATGGTCTGAATAAATGTTAGTACAGAAAGATTACTTCTTAGTTTCTTTTGGTAATGCCTGCTCTGTGTACCCTAACCTTTTACCATCCTTCATCACATAATGGGCATCCACTTCAGTTGTGGAGCCACAAATAAGGAAACTATGGTATACTCTTGTACCTGTTAAAATGTTTTTAGTCATTCAAATTGATCCTAGTGGTCTTAGATTCTATGGCAGAACACCATATGCTGTATATATTGTGGCTTTATATGAGCTATATTACAATGCCTTCTCTGACTGGTGCTGCCAGCTTCTCTATTATTTATTGAAATTTATTTAGTGGGAAAGCCTAAATGGACCAAAATGTAGTGAATACCAAGATTTCTATGGGAGGCAACATCAGAGATGTCAGTGCTGCAGAAGGAACCATAGGCTTTACTAAGGTGTGGACACCAACTTCTATACATAATGAATGGTCTAAGAACAATGCTTCTTCCACTGAGGCAGCAATACCCCCCAAACCAAACCCAGCTTGCATGATATGTCTCCGTTTCTAACAAGAATGCAGGGTCCAGGGCTTGTGCACAAGTGAGCCACCCTGTTATTTACACAGAAGTTTAGTGAACAGGCAACACATCACGATTAAATAAATAAAAGGGTCCACCACTGTAATTTGATCTGTTTGTACAAATGTATCACAACTGAGTTGAAAATAGATAATTTTATGGATATGATAAACCTATGACATTGCCACACATGGGTGGTAGTTTCTAAAGCTTCACCAAATATGGGCAAGAAACTGACAAAGCATGGAGGTGTGGGAAAACTAGTTATGAAAGTCAGTATATGGCAGCCTGGCAGGGTTTCATTTAGGGTGGCAGATAGAAAACCCCATCTGTTTCTGCATATGCACCTACAACCTATTTGGAATACTTTGCCTTCTTAGAGACAATGCATGCAATGCTAAACAGGTGCTGGTGCCTGGACTACACCAGCTAACAAATACATCTAAACAAATTTACTGCAATTTCATACAAAGCTCATTTACGTACATTTGCCCTTTCTGTCTTCTTCCTCTTTCACATCTTGGACACAATTCTTTACCATAAAACTTTGCTCACAAAGCTTTCAACTTTCTCACTCCTCCCAACCTTATTACATCTATCTATACTTTTCCTTCTCACCACAGACAGATCATGGGGAAATGGGCCCTAGGCAGGGTAATGAATCAGGGCCCTCCATACACAGCCCCCCCCCCCCCACCACCACCACACACACAGCCATTCTAGTGTCCCAATACTTAGTTATTTCTTGTTCAAACCTTTCAGTGTGCATACTTTGGATTTATTTTAAAACTTGTATTTCAAATTTTATAGCACAAACACTGATAGAAATTTTGTAAACAAAGCCATATAGTCTCACAATGAAACAGACTTAACATTAAAACTCCTCTGTCCTTGAAGCTCACATTCATTGAAATGGCATTGAAACCTACATTCAAAGAAAATGTATCTGGTCAGTGTCAGCTAAAGCTGACCTTTGGGGTGTTTCCAAATCATAGGCAACTTGCACACATTTGTAGGACCATGCATGCAAGTATGTGTTCTTTGATTCACCTTCCTGATTAAATTATAGTCCTTATATAATACAGCACCACTTGTTGGAGTGTGTTTTAAATTTGCACTTTTGAACAACTTTTCAGTAAGCAATGAAACAAAAATATGAGAATTAAGAACATTTCAACCATAAAAGGCCACTCAAACTTCTGTCATTACAATCTACCAATATCTGCCAATATGCACAATATCTGCAGAAGTAAAAGTCATCTGAATAATTCCACATTAAAGAGATCTGCAACTAATGAAGAGGTTGCTGCTAGCAAAAACATTTATATATGTTTCATCTACAAATTACACTTGAAACTCAATTTTTTTAGCAGCTTGGTAGCTGAGGTAACAGGATTCAGGCTCTTTTTTTACTGTAACTAAGGTACAGGGTTGGAGCCAAAACAAATCAGCTAACCACCTGCCACTCCTAACTAGGGCATTTTAGTCACATACAAGCACACACATTCTCTCTTACTTGTCTGTGTTGTACTATCCAGGGAATGCAGCATGTTTGTTTTGTTTACATTCCATGAAAGCAGCACAGGAATGTCACCTTGTATTTAAATTCCGTGCTGCGGAATACAGAAAGGAAGAAGTAAACAATAGGTATGTGTAACAATGAAGCATACACAGATACAACAGGCTTGTACAGCTGGACACAGAGGGTGTTCTTAAAGAAGAACGCAATTTTTTTAAAATGAAAAAAGTAAATGTGACAGCCCCTGGCAAGAGAGCCCCCTCCCAGCCCTAAGTGACTGTAGGACACCTAGTGGTGGATCCAGCTATGCTTCTCACCTATTACATCCAGAAATCCTTCTCCTACTACCCCCGTCCAGATTTATACATCTTAGTGTAAAATAGTTTGTGTTTAGTAGTCTTTCAATGTGAAATTGTGTGCATTTACTAGTTTTCATAGTTTTGTAAAACATACATCAATGTAACATAGTATGTTTACTAGTTGTTCATAGGTGTTTACTAGACTAACAACCACAATGGCGTTTCTAAACCTAGCCATGCATCCCAAATCTCTGACAAGTTCTGATACCCTTGATAAGTGTAAGCATGGGCCTGGGAGATGGACCATTTACAGGTTACCTATGTCCATTAGAGACACAGTTGCCAAACCAGGGATGAATTTCCAGTTTCTCATTCAACTGTCCAAGTTGCACTTGAATTGGGTTAGGGAGGAACTCTGCTTCACATGGATGGGGAGCCTATTCCATAGATGTGGTAGTCTCTGGGATACATACCTATCTCTCCAGCAGGTTCTATTTATATCACAGGCAAGGTTTTTAAGTCTTTAGAATGGGTAATTTTGGTGCTGTTTGCTTTGTGGATATGCAGGAGGTCCATCAGAGTGGGGTCTGACAATTCCCTGCATGCCAGGCATAGATCTCCCCTCAAACGCCTGTAGGAGACAGAATACAGGGACAGGGCCTTGAGGTGGTCTGCATAGGACATATTATTTACGCCCTGTATTCTTTTAGTGAGGAACCTCTGTGGATGTTCCAATTGTTGGATATGCCTGGTTAGGTGCATACCAGAGGGGGCATTGTACTCAATGACAGGTCTGATGAATGCCAAATAGAGTGGAACAATGACTTCCTTGGACTTAGATGCCATACCTTTGTTTATAAGTTGCACAACATAGAATGGTTTCCTCACCACTGTAGAAACATGATGATCAAAGGCTAGATTATTATCTATATGTGTCCCTAAGCCCCTGAATACTGGGTCATCTCCAAGGGGTGTTTTGTCAATATGATAGTTAACAGGGATGGATGACTTCCCAAAGGATACTATTATGCATTTCTTGGCATTTAGCTTTAGTCCATGGCTCTGACACCAGTTGTTTGTCTGTATCAGCCCCTCCTGGAGAACATTTATGTCAGTGGGAGAGTTAATGACAGCTCCTAATTTGCAATCATCTGCAAATTTAGTCAGTCATAGACCACTGACATTGGCCTTGACTTCAGAGAAGTAAATGCCAAAAAGAAGCAGTCCAAGGACTGATCCTTGAGGGACTCCACTTCTGACTGGCCTCTTTGTAGAGGTGGATTCTCCAATTTTAACTTCCTGGGTCCTGTCTGTGAGCCGGTTGGCTATCTACCGGGTGACATATGGATTTTTACCTAACCTCTTGAGGTTGTCAACAATGCCCAAGTGGGGTATTGTGTCAAATGCCTTGGTAAGGTCAAGGTAGGCAGTGTGAATGATTTTGCCCTTATCCATTGCTTTGGTGACCTTCTCAAAGAAGCCCACCAGTTTGAGTAGGCATGATCTGCCCTTGATGAAACCAAACTGGGTTGGGTCCAGTGTCTGGAGGTTTGCTATATCTCTATTCATCATCTCCATGATAATTCTTTCCATGGCTTTACATATAAGACTAGTGAGACTTATGGGTCTGTAGTTTCCAGGGTCTGTAGATGGCCCACCTTTGTGCAGAGGGATGACTGTTGCCTTTTTCCATTCATGAGGCATGAAGCCTGTTTGGGGGCTACAGTTAAATAGTAATTCCAGATGCCCTGATAGGTCATGTTTCATGCTATTTAGAAGGCATCCATGGGATGTTGTCTGGGCCCATTGATGCAGTATTTTTGGTCTTATAGAGAGCATTAAGTTGTCATAGTTTTGTAGAAGAATCACTATCTGATATAAAAATGGGTTATTTTACTAGAGTTCACAGTGTAGTACAATATTCATCATACAGTATAAATGCATTTGCTAGTCTATGTACTCATACAGTAAGAAGTTTAACAATCTGTTGCCAACCTTACACTGCTCAATTCTGCAATTGTTTTTGAACCTTGATTGTATTATTGTTTTCTTAACCAATGTTTTTATCTGGTTGTAAACCCTGGGCTGAGCCTCAAAATGATCCACACGGATCAGTACATTGCACAGTCAACAAATACATCAGTCTCAGCAGCAACCTGCAATTCAGACAACACTGAAGACTGGAAGACTGAGACGAAAATTAGAAAACCCAGAATCATGAATAATGTATGTATTCTCAAGGCAAGTTAACACTTTTCCACTGGGGGGATTACATCATCTCTCCACTGTAGGGTGATCCCGGAGGTTGGTGTGTATATAAAAATCCCATATATATATATATATATATATATATATATATATATATATATATATATATATATATATATATACATATACCAAACCTCGAAATGGTGTTCGACAATGACGGAGTAAAATACAAAACACCAACTGTAGCTCCAGTATATATATATATATATATATATATATATATATATATATATATATATATATATACACACACACACACACACACACACACACACACACACTCTGGTTCCTATCACATCACTGAAGTTTCAAAACTTTGAAATTCATATGGTTTGGACCATATGATCGAAGTTTGGAAACTCAACGTTTTGAATAGAGATCATGGTACAGCGCAGATCAGGAAATGTACCCTTTTCCTTACTGTTTTGTGATCTTGGACTTGGTCTATTTAATTTGCAGGTGGTGTGGGAGTGCAGGGGGGATTTGCCTCCCTGCAAAAAAATGTAAAAAAAAAAATCTTTTTATTTGTTTTTTTTTATTTTATGTTTGAAGTTTCAAAAATTCGACTATTTGGTCTAGATCATATAAATTTTGAAGTTTTAAAACTTCAGCCATCTAACATAGACCCATAGCCCAAATAAACATTAAATGTATATTTCATATTGGACATTAAGGAGAATGAAATATTTTCACCACCTTTCACATGTATTGTGCAACTTTCTTTGTATCCGTAAAGTTTTTTTTAACTAAATATGTATGAACTCCTGCACATAAACAAGAATTATGAAAGCTTTTCTAGCTATATATTGTATAATTTTGTCAAACAGCCCTCTCAAAGATTACTGAATAAACAAACTCTGTAAGAAGTCTTAAAAGGTTGGTCAAAATAAAGGCAATAACCAACAGTTATAGGAATTATGAATATTGATTGGAATGGAGTTTGGAACTATCCTGAAAGGAGGAACTGTGAATATAATTAGTGACAGTTGATCTACTGCAGTCTCATACAGTTTATTTCTTTTAGTTGCGAAGCACTAACTACAAACTTGTTACATTTTGATAGTGAAAACAGCTGTTGCAATGTATCTAGTCTGTGTAGTCACAGTCTGAAAGTAATTAGTTTCAATGTTTCCATGTTTAGCAAGTTTGGTTAAAGATGTCAGATGTAGACTTGTGTTAAATGTTGCCAGTTTATATGTTACATATAATACAGAATTAAATTATCTACACAGTATATTGTTATTTTGTATTACTCACTACCTTTAATCTTTACTTTATTTGCCATTCATGAAAAACTACAGTTGGAATGCATTTTGAATTTGTCAGGTTTACAATATGTAAGAAAGAGAATTAGCTTGAAAACTTTGAAGATGTCTTTTTATAAATACAGACAGTAGAAAGAGCATGTTGTCTTTAGTTACCTCTTGTGTTATTAAATTATACATCTAACCTCCCAGCTCTCAGAGGTACAGACACTAGCTCTGTGTGGCCAACAATGCCAGGGTGTTTCCCTGCCAGCATGAAGCACTGTACCTCAGACATACTGTTAAATGTGTTCACCCTTAGCCTCGCAAATGTCTTCATGTGAAATGTAACTAAAAAATATCCAACAGCCTCAGGACCCGGAGCCAACTACAATCACCAACGAACTTTAATATTCTTTAAAAAAACAACTCCAACCAAGCGCTTTCACCTAGCTTCTGCTAGAATATTCTTTAAAAATAGAGATAGAATTGAAGATGGACCGGTAACAAGAGCTGAGTTTAACCAGTTGTTATCCCTTTTAACTCAGCTAACTAATTCTATTAAGAACAAAAACGACGAAGTTGACTCAGGGTTACCGTGTAACCAATTGCAGTTATCGGACTAGCAGAAGTTAGGTGAAAGCGCTTGGTTAGAGTTGTTTTTTTAAAGAATATTAAAGTTCGTTGGTGATTGTAGTTGGCTCCGGGTCCTGTGGCTGTTGGATATTTTTTAGTTACTTGGTCTATACAGTGGTTTGGTTCATGTGAGATGTATTGAGAAGAGCATCGGCCGTTCTTCGTAAAGATGGCCCCACCACTAATACTAGCAGCTAAAGATTAACAAGCTTGACTAGACTTTGAAAGATTGTCAAACATATCACTATTGACTTCATAAACAAAGATACTGGCAACCTAAAACTCTCTCAGCCCTAATCAGTTTAGGTTTGTGAATTGCCAATCTACCTGACTAAGCCGGTGAGCTTCTTTTAAAACATCGCTAAGGCTTTAGATAAGGACAACACCCTACAAACACCACACATTGCTCTGTCCGAAGCCTGTGATATTATCCCACACTCAGTCATATTGACTGACTAAAGTAAATCTATGTTACCTGCTGTAGAGCTAACTAGTGCCCAGACAAAATCCATTGACTCAGGACTGGGGGCACTGTCTCCACCAAAAGACTTTTTATCCATGGAGTCCCACAGGACTTTGTGCTCTGACTCAGCATCTGTTTATCCAATATCCAAGCTAATGTCATGGGTTATTGGCTTATCAGCTTCACAGATGATGGAAAATTTAAAGTTATCATAAACTCTCTATTGGACCCACAAATGATTCAAGATGGTCTGGTATGTATAAACACATCATGCCTGGACTGTGGGGTAAGAGTAATGCAAAAAGAGCAATATTGTGTCATTTGCAAATCTAAGCACCCTCATACTGCCACACAGAAGGTAACCCCTTAAAGTCAGTGCAGTTAATAAAGACCTGGGCATTTTGTATGCAATAAATTCTCCTGCAGCCACCATGTCTTTATGGCTGTTAGAAAATCCTTCTACCTACCCAAACAGATTACCAAGGATCCATCTTCAGGGTAAAGTTATATTATTTTTTCTCTCTTCTCTTGCCTTATTAGGCAGTAAATAAATAAATATAATACTGCTTTCAACATGTACCTGACCAAAAACATGATCCAACTTGAAAGATCACAGTGTTTCCTCACTAACAGAATCAAGGGCCTAAACTATATGTCCTGTGCATCTGTTTTCTGTCTCATAAAAACTCCTTTGGGTGCCCTCTGCCTAACTTACAAGGCCTCAAATTACTCTGTCTTTTGTGACCTTCTAAATATCCACAAAACAAGCAACAATACAAATACCCATGCTAAATGTAGTAGTTACTTTACTTTTAGTCCAAGATAAATATCAGATCTGGTGAACTGTAGCACACATGGAATATGACATAACTTTCATTTACTTCAAAATTCACTTATATAATACAATATAATATAATATAATAGTAAAGACTATGAGGACATTACTCTGCAAATTTAAACAACTTGTCAAATACCACCACAAGTCTAAGCTTGAACTGGATGTAAGGAACTCAACTCCTAATACTTGGCCATCAAGCCCCTGATGGTAATAGCTGTACAAGTCATTGGATTCCCTTGGGGGTAAGAGTTGAGCTGCAGGAGTGATGCTGTCATCAGAAATTTTTAAAACTTAGCTGTACTGTTGCCCTACTTATTCTCCCACTAAAAACATTCACTTGCAGCAGCATCAGCTCCAAAGATGACATGACAGGTAGCTTCACAAAGGAGTGCTATGCCTATTTTGATAAATGTATAGTGCTGGCATTTCCAGACAGAGCAGAATATAATCTGGAATTCACAAACAAATCACTTTGATGCTCCTTGAAACATAAACTTTACAATAAGAGAAAAATATTCCTTAAATTATACAGCAGAATCACCCCTAACAATCTATGGGGTGACACATGCCATGCCATGTCATCCTCACATTCATGGATGAAGGTTTTGGCCCTTACTGAATCATTTTCTTCAGCTAATTAATCATCATAGATTGTTATTAAGTTTTCTTATATTTGTCAGCTTATAGGTTCATAGGTTCATACTAGGCTATCTGCCCTAGGGCATTTATAAGCCTAGCCAGAATGTGTTTGGCTTTCGTCACCCATTTTAAATTAATTTTGCTATGCCCTTTTTCGAGGTTAGTATACTGTGCCTCTGTCTAACAGTGACACAGAAGTGATACCTGGGTTAAACCTACGATCTTCCATCCACTCATCAAGATTCCTCTTGAAGAGAGTCAATGAGGGACTCTGCCTAACCTGGACTGGGATTTTATTCCAGAGTGAAGGGAGCCTCTGGGTTATGAATCTGTCCCTCCAGCATGTCCTATTTATTTCAGTGCTGAGGTTCAAGTCTCTCAAGCGCATAGCTCGATGCGATTTGGATTTTCTGAGGTGCAGCATGTCCATTAATTCCGGGTTGGACATGGCTTTATACGTCAGGCACAGATCGCCCCTGAACAGGCAGTATGCCACTGTTTAGAGCTGGAGTTTCTTTAACCAGGCAGCATATGGCATCTGTTTGAGCCCTTTGATCCTCTTGGTGAGGTACTTTTGGGGTCTTTCCAGTTGCTGCAGGTGTCTGGTAAGGTACATCCCAAAAGGGGCATTGTACTCAATTATGGGCCTGATGAGGGATGAGTAAAGAGGCACAATGACCTCCCCTGATCTAGATGTGAATCCCTTCATGATTAGGTGGGCTATATAAAATGTTTTTCTAACCACTTTGGCCACGTGGTTGTCAAATGAGAGACTGCTATCAACTTGGGTCCCCAGGTCCCTAATTACTTCTTCTGTACTTAATGGATTACCACCTATGTGGTAATTTGTGGGCACTTTGTTTTTGCCAAAGGGGATGACTATACACTTTTTGGCGTTTAGCTTGAGGCCATGGCTCTGGCACCAGTTGTCTGTTTCTGTGAGGCCCTTTTGGAGGATGCTTGTTATTTGTTAGGTTATTTGTTAAAACCTACCCAGCCTGTTCATAGGTTAGTACTAGGCTATCTGCCCTTGCGAGCCATTTTAAGCCTAGCCAATTATCCCTTGTGAGACTCAAACCCTGCACCTTGTGTTTGTAAGGCAAACACCTTAACCATTAGGCCACCCTCCCAACAAAGGAAAATCTTTCCAGTCACTGGCTGTGCTCCTGCTACTCCCTAGGTTCATAAGTTCAAAGTTCATAAGTTAGTACTAGGCTAACTGCCCTTGCAAGCCATTTTAAGCCTAGACAATTATCCCTTGTGAGACTCAAACCCTGCACCTTGAGTTTGTAAGGCAAACACCTTAGCCATTAGGCCACCCTCCCAATGTGTGTCGGCTGGAGAGTCGATTATGGCGCCCAGTTTGCAGTCATCTGCGAACTTGGTCAGCCACAGTCCTTCCGTGTTGGCCTGTACCTCCGAGAAATATATACTGAACAAGAGAGGTCCCAGGACTGAGCCTTGTGGGACGCCACTTGTAACTGGTTTGGAGTCTGACATGGCCCCAGCAATTCTAACCATGTGGGTTCTGTCCTTGAGCCAGTTTGCAACCCATCTAGTGACATAGGGGTTTATATTTAAGCTGGTGAGCTTATCTATAATGCCCGAGTGGGGTATTGTATCTAAGGCTTTTGCGAGGTCCAGGTAGGCTGTGTGGACCACCTTCACCTCATCAATGGCCTTGGTGACTGTTTCAAAGAAATCAACCAGGTTTAAGAGGCAGGATCTGCCCTTAACAAAGCCAAACTGGGTAGGATCCAGTGTCTGTAGGTCCCCAATATCTTTATTTATGAGGTCCATGATGATCCTTTCCATAGCTTTGCAGACCAAGCTAGTCAGGCTTATGGGGCGATAGTTTCCAGGATCCGTTGAGGCACCACCTTTGTGGAGAGGGACCACTGTTGCTGTACGCCACTCTTTGGGTGCATATCCTGTAGTAAGGCTGAGATTGAACAGTAGTTTTATGTTTGGGTTTAGCTCTTCTTGGAGTTCATGTAGGACGCAGCCCAGGGCACCGTCTGGTCCCACTGATGCTGTGTTTTTTGCTTTGGAGAGGGCGTCTCTTACCTGAGCATCTGAGATGTCAGGGGGGCAGCACTCTGCTGGGATAGATATTTGCCCTTTTGGTGGGGAGAAGTTTGCGCTGAACCTGTCAGCTAGGATGTTGGCAATGTCTGTGGGTTCGGTGTATTTTTTGTCATTTTGAACTAATTCTGAGCATATCTGGGAATTCCCACCCAGGTTCCTAACATAACTAAAGAAAGCCTTGTGATTATCCTTAGTGTCCTGTGCAATTTTTCTCTCGAAGCTGGCCTTAGACGATTTTATGAGTGCCCGTAGTTTTTTGCTAATACTGATCAGAGATGCCTTCCCTTTTGGGATTTTGCTTTATCATTTAGTAGCTTCCTCCTTCTATTGTATAGTTTGTTTATGGCTGGGGTCCACCAGACAGGACGTCTGCCTTTGGAGGATTGGGTCTTGGTTTTATTTGGGATTGCATGATCCATGCATTCCTGAAGGTGTTCATAGAATGCATTTATAAAGGATTCTGCGGTCTGTGCCGTATTTTCCACAGGCCCGTGGTCTTTGAAGGATTCCACCTCGGTTTTGAGGAGTGTAAAATTTGCTTTAGAGAAGTTTTTCACTGTGGTTTTCTGGGCAGGAGGTGGGGTCGGGATGTGAATATCCAGTGAGATTAGTTTATGGTCTGATCTTACCAGTGAGGGATAAACTTCTGGTCTGGAGCATAGAGTCCCCATGTTGGTGATGATCAAGTCCAGTATGTTTTCCCCTCTTGTGGGAGTGGTAACAAGTTGTTCCATAGCATTTGAGTTTATAAATTCTAGGAACCTTTGGGCTAGGTTGTTGGAGCTAGAGTAATACTCCCAGTCTATGTTTGGGTAGTTGAAGTCGCCCAATATAATGGTGTTTGGAGAGACCTTCATATTTTCCAGTGTTCTCAGGAAGGCTGAGTGGGGTTCCTGGGTTTGGGAGGGTGGTCTGTAGCAGGCTATAAACTGGAAGGCAGTTTTACCCACTGTTAGTTGCACATGGATAGTCTCTGATGCTTCGTGCTGTGCCACCAACCTGGAGGTGTGGGTATCTTTGATGAATATTGATACTCCCCCTCCTTTTGTGGTTCGGTCCAAGTTTTGGGGTCGAAAAGCATGGTATGAGGTATAACCTGGTAGTGCTGGGGTGCTCTCAGGAGCCTTGAACCAGGTTTCTGTTACTGCACAGATATCGATGTTCTCCATGCTAAGGAGAGTTTCGAGTGCGTGCATCTTGAGGTTTAGACTTCTGGCATTGAGTAGCATTACTCTTAGTTTCTTATCCCTTGTGATATCTATGGAGGTGGGTTTTTCTTTTGAGCCTTTCCTAAAAAAGGCACTATTGGGGTAGCAAGAGCCTTTGCCAATATCCGAAAGCACAGGAATGACAGATGCAAGCCGTCCCTAGTGAAGCATCGTGGCTTGTTGAGCATGTCATCCCAGGCTGACAGGCATTGGATCCCCTTTGAATGACACCAGTACTTAAGCCAATTGTTGAAATTGATCATCTTGTCTTCATATTGTGGCATCATTCTTGGTGAGGGTAAGATGTTACTCAAGGTCAGGGTCATACCGGCCTGAGCCACATGCTCAGAGAGCTCCTCTATGTCTCTTTTCATGTAGTCCAGGGAGGTACGTCTCAGGTCATTCACACCAGCATGGACAATGAATGAGTCATATTTGTACTTGCCTTGGAGTGACCTGAGTGCTTGTGTTATGTGGTGGATCCTAGAGCCTGACAGGCAGCTCACCGTGACCTTCTCCTTGTTCAGCCTGGTGAGCGGGATGTCAGTGTGCCTGATGATAGAGTCACCTATTACAAGTGTATCAGGTGTGTTGTTTAGCCTTAAGGGCTGTAACTGTTCGGCACACTGGC
Source organism: Protopterus annectens (assembly GCF_019279795.1). Lineage (NCBI taxonomy): Eukaryota > Metazoa > Chordata > Ceratodontiformes > Protopteridae > Protopterus > Protopterus annectens. The sequence goes on from NC_056741.1 coordinate 1,673,646,721, forward strand.
TTTGTGAACTATGTGTTGCACATGTTTTGTTTTGGGGTAGCGGTTGCTTGGGTGTCTGCTTTGGAGGTCTCTGCTGCTTAGGCAGATTTTTATTTAGAGCCTCCGAGTATGTTTTGTGTGTTTATGTGTTTGGTTTGCTGTCGTGGTAGGTCTATGTGAGACTGGAATTGTAGTGAGTGTGGTTTCCTTTTCCTCCTGACTGGTTACGCCAGTACTGAGTTGAGAGAGCTTAGCCTCCAGTTTGGCTATATGGATGCATCTCTCACATGTGTTGGAATTTGTTGGGAGGAGGAGAGGGTTGTCTGTGTACATGAGGCAGTTGTAACATTGCCTGAAGATTCCCAGATTCACCAGCTGGACCGGAGGGGAGACTGACAACTGACCTTTGGACATGCTAGAATAGTATTGGGAATTCCTTTATAATTGAAAAATAAGGGCCAATGGGAAACAAGGTACCCAAGGGGAGTTTGTGAGGGTGTAGTGCTTTTAATTTTTTAGTGCTGACTTATATAATTGCTTTAGTGAGCAAGTGCCAGGTAACTTAAATGCAATGTGTTACAGGTAACTTAAATGCAAAAACGACAAACAGTAACTTTCTTTTAAGTGAAACAAGGAAATAAGTACAGTAAGCAATGCAGATATCACTAGGGATCCACAGAAGCGCTGAAAAGCCGCATTTTAGGTGGTATTAGCGTTTCAGGGAAACAAGCAAACAAACAACAAGCATACAAACAAAGCTAGATTCAGCAGGCCTGGATCTAGTCTATGCTACAGCAAACAAGGTGTACCAATTTCAGTAAGAAACAGTTGAAATATGCAGGCACTATAAGCCTTTAACCAGAAATTCCCAGCTCAGAAGGGCAGAGTCCAGCCTCTCCTCCCACAAGAGTGCAGACCATGAACCTTCTTAATGTAAAATAACTGGCCTGAAGCCCAAGTGCTTAAACCAGAACTAATACACTTTTAGAATAACAGACACTGAGCCCTCAATCAGCAGTTCCCAACTTAGAAGGATGTAAGCTACCTGTCCTGCCACCACAGTGCAGGCCACAAACCTTCCTAATGTAAAACAACTGGTCTGAAGCCCAAGTGCTTAATCCAAAAGACTTAGAATGATAGCTACACTTTAATCAAGTTACTACCGAGCAGTAGTAAATACAATTGAATACTTTAAAGAATGCCTGGATTAGTGCTCAATTTATACAAACAAAGCTAGATTCAGCAGGCCTGGATCTAGTCTACGCTACAGCAAACAAGGTGTACCAATTTCAGTAAGAAGTAGTTCAAATATGCAGGCACTATAAGCCTTTAGCCAGAAATTCCCAGCTCAGAAGGGCAGAGTCCAGCCTCTCCTCCCACAAGAGTGCAGACCATGAACCCTTTTAATGTAAAAATAACTGGCCTGAAGCCCAAGTGCTTAAACCAGAATTAATACACTTTTAGAATAACAGACACTGAGCCCTCAATCAGCAGTTCCCAACTTAGAAGGATGTAAGCTACCTGTTCTGCCACTACAGTGCAGACCACAAACCTTCTTAATGTAAAACAACTGGTCTGAAGCCCAAGTGCTTAAACTAAAAGACTTAGAATGAGTTACACCAAGCAGTAATAAATGCAACTGAGTACATTTAAGATGACGCAAAAGCAAAATAAAGTAGGAAGAAACACAAATACAGTAAAAGCAAAAAAATTTTTTTTTTTCAGAAAAGTAGCAAAAACAGTAGTAAAAACAATTCACATGCAGTGCAAGCCGGCACACTTGAGTATGTAGCAATATTAGTCCACACACAGTTTGAAAAAATGTAATTAAATTAAAAAGGACTAAAAGTAAGTGCAGAAAGGGTTTATTGGGTAGAATGCGGTAAAGAGATGGGACTGGGGGAGTATCCTAGATGAAATCTACAGTGGGGCGGGCACTGCAAAAGCCACCAAATTTAAACTACAACCAAGAACAGGGAGGGGGGGAGACAGTTTCAACAGAGATAGATATGAGGAATCACAGTGCAAATTATAACCAAAAAAATATATACTGATATCTGTATATTTGCAGAAGAGTAAGACAACAGATATCTAAGTAACAATTTAGCTCTATAAAACAGAATCATACAAAAAATATACTCAGCTCTATATATTTGCAGAGAGTCTTGTAAGGCTGTCTCTCAACAATCCACTTTAAATGCAGGCTGCTATTAACAGCAAATTAAGGGAACCTTGAGTTAACACACAAGCTATAGAAACTAAAATGAGGGAGGGGTGGGGAAGACAGTTTCAACAGAGATAGATATGAGGAATCACAGTGCAAATTATAACCAAAAAATATATACTGATATCTGTATATTTGCAGAAGAGTAAGACAACAGATATCTAAGTAACAATTTAGCTCTATAATACAGAATAATACAAAAGATATACTCAGCTCTATATATTTGCAGAGAGTCTTGTAAGGCTGTCTCTCAACAATCCACTTTAAATGCAGGCTGCTATTAACAGCAGTCGTTTCATTTTGTAATCATTCATAGTTTCATAGTTTCATAGTATAGTACTAGGCTATCTGCCCTGGGGCATTTGTAAGCCTAGCCATAGTGATGTGGCTTTTGCCACCCCATGAAATTGTACAAAAATGTACAGAATAAATCTAGAATACTGTGCCTCTGTCTAGTAGTGACACAATGAAGGTCCCTTTATATAATAGAATTAGTTTACTGTGCCCCTGTCTAGTAGTGATACAGATGTGACCCCTGGGGTAAACGTACGATCTCCCATCCACTCATCAAGATTTCTCTTGAAGAGAGTCAGTGAGGGGCTCTGCCTAATACGAACTGGGATCCTGTTCCAAAGCATGGGAAGCCTCTGGGTTATTAATCTATCCCTCCAGCATGTCCTATTCATACTTGTGCCGAGGTTTAAGTCTTTAGCTCTCGTGGTCCTGATGGATTTGGATGTTTTGAAGTGGAGCATGTCCATCAGATCCTGATTGGACATGGCCTTGTACGTCAGGCAGAGATCACCTCTGAGCAGGCGGTATGCTACTGAATAGAGCTGAAGTTTCTTTAGTCTGGCAGAATAGGACATATGTTGGAGACCCTTGATCCTTTTGGTGAGGTACTTTTGTGGTCTCTCCAGCTGTTGCAAATGCTGGGTGAGGTACATACCAAATGGGGCATTGTACTCAATCATGGGTCTGATGAGGGAGGAATATAGGGGTACAATGACATCCTTGGATCTGGATGTGAATCCCTTCATGACGAGGTGTGCAAGGTAGAATGTTTTTCTAACCACTTTGGCAACGTGGGTGTCAAATGAGAGGTCGCTGTCTACTTGGGTCTCTAGGTCTCTGATTAATTTTTCTGTACTCAGTGGGTTGCTGTCTATATGATAATATGTGGGTACTTTGTTTTTTCCAAAAGGGATGACTATACATTTTTTGGCATTTAGTTTAAGTCCGTGACTACGGCACCAGTTGTCCGTTTCAGTGAGGCCTTTTTGTAGGATGTGTGTGTCTGCTGGTGTATTGACTATGGCACCTAGTTTGCAGTCATCTGTGAACTTTGTTAGCCACAGCCCTCCCATGTTTGCTTTAACTTCTGAGAAATAGATGCCGAACAACAGGGGTCCCAGGACAGATCCCTGTGGGACACCACTTGTGACTAGCTTTGAGTCTGACATTGCTCCAGTGATTTTAACTTTATGGGTTCTGTCCTTTAGCCAGTTTGCAACCCATCTAGTGACATAAGGGTTTACTTTTAAGCTGTTTAGCTTATCTATGATGCCTGAGTGGGGTATTGTGTCGAAGGCCTTAGCCAAGTCCAGGTATGCTGTATGGACTGCTTTGCCCTCATCAATGGCTCTAGTGACTGTTTCGAAAACGTCAACCAGGTTTTAAAGGCAGGATCTGCCCTTTACAAAGCCGAACTGGGTGGGGTCAAGTGTCTGTAGGTCCCCTATGTCTCTGTTTATGAGTTCCATAATGATTCTTTCCATAGCTTTGCAGACCAGGCTAGTTAAGCTTATGGGGCGGTAGTTTCCAGGGTCAGTAGAGGCACCCCCCCTTGTGGAGTGGGACCACTGTTGCTGTACGCCAGTGTTCAGGTACATATCCCGAAGTAAGGCTAAGGTTAAATAGCATTTTTATGTGTGGGTTTAGCTCCTCTTGGAGTTCACGTAACACGCACCCCGGGATACCGTCAGGTCCCATTGATGCTGTGTTTTTTGCTTTGTTTAGGGCGGTTCTCACTTGGACATCTGAGATGACAGGGAGATTACATTCAGCTGGGATAAGTATTTCTTCTTTTGGGGGTGAAGGAGGGGAGACATTTGCACTGAACCTGTCAGCCAGAATGTTTGCAATATCTGTGGGTTCAGTGTATTTTTTGTTGTTGTGAACCAACTCTGAGCATATCTGAGTGTTTCCGCCCAGGTTTCTAACATAGCTGAAGAAGGCTTTGTGGTTATCTTTAGTGTCCTTAGCGATTTTTCTCTCAAAGTTTGCCTTGGATGTTTTTATGAGAGAACGTAGTTTTCTGCTAATGTTGATCAGAGATGTCTTCCCTTCATGGGATTTCGCTCTGACGTGCAGTAGCTTCCTTCTTTTGTTATACAATTTGTTTATGGCTGAGGTCCACCAGACAGGACGCTTACATTTGGTGGAGAGGGACTTGGATTTGTTTGGGATTGCATGATCCATGCATTCTTGGAGATGTCCATAGAAAGCATTTGTGAAGGATTCGGCATTGTGGGATGTGGTATCCACTGGCACAGTGGGCTTAAAGGATACCATCTCAGTCTTAAGAAGAGTGAAGTCTGCTTTTGAGAAGTTTTTTACCGTGGTCTTTTGTGCTGGGGGTGGAGGTGGGATATGTATATCCAGGGTGATTAGTTTGTGGTCAGATCTCACTAGTGAGGGGTATACTTCTGGTGTGGAGCATTTTGTCCCCATGTTTGTGATGATCGGGTCTAGTATATTATCTCCCCTAGTGGGAGAGGTGACTAGTTGTTCCAGTGCATTTGAATTTATGAATTCCAGGAACCTTTGGGCTAGGGTATTAGGGCTAGAATAATGTACCCAATCTATGTTTGGGTAGTTGAAGTCTCCCAGTATGATGGTATTTTGTGATACATTCATATCCTCCAATGTCTTCAGGAAGGCTGAGTGAGGTTCTTGAGATTGGGAGGGTGGTCTGTAACATGCTACCAGTTGTATAGCAGTTTTGCCTATGGTTAGTTGCACCTGTATGGTCTCTGATGATTCATGTGTTGCTACTAACCTGGAGGTGTGGGTGTCCTTTATGAATATGGACACTTCCCCTCCCTTTGTGGTTCGGCCCGGGTTTTGGGGCCGAAAAGCATGATACGAGGTATAGCCTGGTAGCGCTGGGGTGCTCTCAGGAGCCTTGAACCAGGTTTCAGTTACTGCACAGACTTCGATGTTCTCCATGCTGAGGAGTGCATCAAGTGCCTGCATCTTGAGATTTAGAGTTCTGGCGTTGAGCAGCATTACCCTTAGTTTCTTTCCATTTTTGTTTTCTAAGGAGGTGGGTTTGTCTTTTGAGCCTTGCCTAAAAAAAGCACTATGGGGGTGGCAAGAGCCTTAGCCAATATCCGGAAGCCCAGTGGTGACAGGTGTAAGCCATCCCTTGCGAAGCAGCGTGGCTTGTCCAACATATCATCCTAGGCAGACAGACAGTGGATCCCCTTAGAATGACACCAGTACTTGAGCCAATTGTTAAAGCTGATCATCTTGTCTTTGTATTGTGGTATCATTCTTGGTGAGGGCAAGATGCTGCTCAGGGTCAGGGTCGTACCAGCCTGGGCTACATAATCGGAGAGCTCCTCTATGTCTCTTTTCATGTAATCCAGGGAGGTACGTCTCAGGTCATTCACACCAGCATGGACAATGATGGAGTCATATTTGTACTTGCTTTGGAGTGACCTGAGTGCGTGTGTTATGTGGCGGATCCTAGCTCCCGATAGACAGCTCACAGTCACCTTCTCCTTGTTCAGCCTGGTCAGTGGGACATCAGTGTGTCTGACTATGGAGTCACCTATTACTAGTGTATCAGGCAAGGTGTTTGGCCTTATGGGCTGTGATTGGTTGACACTCTGATTTATTGAAGTATGTGTTGCATGTGTTTTGTTTTGAGGTGGTGGATTTTTGGATGTCTGCTTTGGGAGCCTCTGTTGTTTTGGTAAGTTTTTTATTAGAGCCTCCGAGTATGTCTTTGTGTTTTTATGTGTTTGGTTTGCAGTTGTGGTAGGTCTATGTGGGACTGGGATTGTTGTGTGTGTGGTTGCCATCTCCTCCTGTCTGGTCATGCCAGCCCTGAGTTGAGAGAGTTCAGCCTCCAGTTTGGCCATATAGTTGCATCTCTCACATGTATTTGTGTTTGTTGGGAGGAGGAGAGGGTTGTCTGTGTACATGAGACAATTGTAGCATTGTCTCAAGATACCCAGATTGACCAGCTGAACTGGAGACGACGCCAGTAATCTACCACTCGACATGCTAGAACAGTATAAGGGAGTGGTATACCTTTAAGGGAAGTGGATATTCACAGGGGTGGTAAGTAGATGTAGTGCTTTACTTGGTACAAGAGTGCTTACTTAGTAGAGAAGTATTGAGAACAAGTGCTAGGCTTATAATACAGTGAGTAGTCTGGTTATACTAAGAGTAGAGCTTCCTTAAGGGAAAATCTGAAGAGCAGACTTGGCGGAGCCAGAAAAAGTTTAACCGGTGCTGCGCTATGTGCATGACTGCGCAAAGCCGTGCAAACGTGGATTTTAAACAGTGAACTACAAAAGAGCTAGAAATGGTCCAAAACAACCAATTACTACAGCTTCTTGTGCTGAGGTCACTTCCCCCAAGGACAGGTAGGCTGCTCAAGGCTCCCCACTCCCACTGGTAAGCAAAGAAACTTCCTTCTATCCAAGTAAGGTAATGGACAACACAGGAACTACACCACAGCCCAGAATACAGCAATGCCTGTAAACTGGTCTAAACTAGTCGAGGAAGGCGGGAAAACAAGGATTATTTTTTTTTTTTGTTTTTTTGGTAGAAACGCACAGAAAATGCAGAAACAGTGATAAATTAGTTACACAGGCTAGCACACTTTAGTGGGCAGCCTCCACAGTTAAATTAAACAAACAAACAAGCAAACTTTCGATCAAATTCGACTAAAATGTAACTTTAAGTGCAGATTTTAAAATAATGCAGCAATCAGTTAAAAAACAGTTCAGGCTAGTTCAAGGTAAGCTACAGAAGCTATTTCAAGTGAAAAAAAGCAAAGATACTTAAATCCAGAAGGTAGTCGCTTTTCTGAGTTCCCTGCTGCTAGGACCACTCTGTAAACCCACGTGGAGCTTGTCTGAGCAGTATAGCTTACGAATTTTGTAAATAAATTTTCATGCGTCTTCGGTATCCCTAAAATACATAAAAGTATTGACAACCCACCATTAAGACTACTGGTGGATAGTAGGGGATCACCTACATACACCTGTGCAAAGGTGATTGATTCTATCCTTCAGAAGTATGTACGTAAAGAGGGACAGATTTGTAAGGACTCATGGTCATACTTGGAAACAATCAGTAGAGTACCGTTTGACAAGGAAACGAATTTTATAACAATAGATGTAAAGGATTTGTATAGTAGTATACCTCAGGACATAGCTTTAGAATGGGTTAGTTTTATGTTGAGGAAACACAATGCACCAGAAAGAGAACTAGATTTGGTAACAACACTAGGAGATTTGGTGTTGTCTTACAATTTTTTTATATTTTGTGACGATTTTTACAAACAAAAAGTAGGCGTAGCTATGGGGTCCCCATGTGGGGGCAGCATAGCTAATTTAGTTATGGCCTACTGGGAGTCAAATTATGTGTTCTCAGCTTTAAACCCTTACTATGAAAGAATCCAATTATACACGCGTTTCCTAGATGATATTTTCATACTTGCTCACATCACAGAAAGTGAAGCCACAACGATGTTACATTATTTAAATCAAAGTACTGACTTTTTAGAATTTACATCTACATTTTCTACTGAAAATATTGCATACTTAGATGTATGGTTGTACAAGGACTTAACACTCAACTGTTACACTGCTAAAATTCATCGTAAAAAGACATATTCTAATACTTTCTTGCACTTTACCAGTTGTCATCCTTTTTCCCAAAAAAGATCTGTGGTTAAGGGCCAACTGGTACGTGCTGCGAGAATGATTACACTAGAAGATGACTTTAATGATGAGTGTTTAAACCTTAGGAATATGTTTATTGCAAGAGGATATCCTGATGGTATGTTAGATCAGTTGATACAAGAAGTGACTGAAAAAAGGTTGTGTAAGGTGTACACACCATTATTGCCTGGTGTTAACCGCAATTGTGTGAATTCAACAATAGCAGGAAATTCTAATACATGCACTAATGTACCTGAGTTTCTTTGCACTTCTGATATTAACAATTTTGATTTGAATGTGCAACTTGATTTATTTGTGGACACGAATACATCCTTAGCTTGTGAAACAACTTCAGAAGTATTAGATGAGCATTCTTTAACACCTGCCTTCATCACTACTTTTAACTTAAATAGTGGTTTATGTAAGGATATTATTTTTAAGAACTGGGAAATATTCAAACTCTACCCGGATATTTATAAGAAAGTGGGGTATCAACCTCGAGTAGTTTATAGGAGGGGTAGAAATATGAAAAACATTTTGGAAGTAAAAACAGCTGGACCGGTGTTTAATGCAGGCATGCATAAATGCCAGAACTGCAATTATTGTAAATACATTGAGGAAGGTACACATTTTAGTATTAGTAATTTTTCATTTAAAATAGGTTTTAAATTAAATTGTAACTCATTATTTGTAATATATTTGGCTAGGTGCAAACTATGTCCAGCATTCTATATTGGAAAAACTGTGAGAAGGCTGAGAGATCGCATATATGAACACACATATGCTATTAAAAAGTTGAAAATGGAAAACGCCTTAGCCAAACATATCAGTGCTTATCCCAATCATAGTTTTAAATTTACAGCAATTGACCATATCCCTATGGATCAAAGAGGAGGACCTAGACCATTAAAATTAGAAGAAGCAGAGTTAATTTGGCAGGTGAGATTGTATGCTTACCGCCATCCTGGGTTAAATGATACCTGTTCAATTGCTAGTCTTTTAAAACTAAAGAATCTTATAAGATGATAGTTTACAATTATACATGATTTTATATATCCTTATGTATTACACATTTGTCCACTTGTAATATTTATATATGTACACAGTTTATGATTTCAAGATACTTAATGGTTTGTATATGCAGTATATTGTATTGGTTTCTTTAACATTTGTTTGAAGTTGATTGAGGCAGGCTGTTCCTTATTTAATTGAATAATTTGTGTATTTTATTAATGTGGATGTTATTGTTTTGTCATTTCCTTTGAAGAAGTCAAGCATTGGGCTTGTCGAAAAGCGCTTTGGTTACCTCTGTCAGTAAAGATTGGATTTTACTTCTTGTTGGTCGCTGTTTTACGTTTCTTTGCATTACTAGTATTTTGTAAATAGTTATACATTTTTTTCTGTAAAACGTGATATAATTTATTCATATATTATATTACATTTCAATTTTTGCCACTTTTGTAATCATTTTCAAAAATTTTAATAAAATATTTTAAGCAAAAAAAAAAAAAAAATATATATATATATATATATATATATATATATATATATATATATATATAAAATATATATAGGATCCAGAACCCCTCATGTTAATGACAGTTACAGAAATATGACATTAAAACTTGAAATCAGAGGGTGACAGATGTGCTTACACCAAGAATCTACAATCCATTCTCTCTCTCACTCAAAACAGTAACACGGAGAAGGTTGTTAGCTCAACTACATATTCATGTAGCACCATTACTCATACACATAGTATGCATTAAACACGTAAATCCACATACGCAGAGGTTCACTCAAAAAACTTACCGAAACACCAGAGACCTCCAAAATACAGGACTGCTACAACTAACAGAGTCCCCGCAGCACACATGCCACATAGCAACAACAGTGTCTCACCCACCAAGCCAGTAAGGAGTAACACTGATGGTTTAATGAAGATGTTTCTTGTTTAAAAAAAAAGCAAGAATTGAATAATTCATGTAATATTGCTTAGCTTATATGACATATAGCAATATATATATATATATATATATATATATATATATATATATATATATATATATATATATATATATATATATATATATATATATATATATATATATATGAAGTATTATGTTTATGTTAATAGTTTGATTACTTTTATATGAATGTACATTTCCCTGTGACACAAGTGATAATTCAATAAAGCTGTTTTCAAAAAAAAAAATTCTTGTCATTGGAGACTCAGTAATGAGACACACAGATGTCCCACTCACCAGGGTGGACAAGGAGAAAGTCACAGTCAGCTGCCTGTCCAGTACCAGGATTTGTCAGATCACACATGCACTCAGGTCTCAGCAACAAGTACCGTTATGACACTGTCATAGTTCAGGTTGGTGTGAATGACCTGAGATGTACCTCACAGGACTATATGAAGAGAGACATGTTTGAGCTCTCTGAGTATGTGTCCTAGACAGGCATGTCCCTAATCTTAAGCAGCATGCTACCCTCACCTAGAATGATGCCACAGTATAAACAAAAATGATTGATTTCAATAATTGGCTCAGTTTTTGGTGTCATTCAAAGGGGATCCAGTTCCTGTCAACCTGGGAAGCCATGGTAATAAACTTCACTGATTTCAATAATTGGCTCAGTTTTTGGTGTCATTCAAAGGGGATCCAGTTCCTGTCAGCCTGGGAAGATATGGTAATAAACCTCACTGCTTTGCCAGAAATGGTTTGCACCTACCTAGCACCTCTACACTTTTGGCTGCTGGTAAAGGCTTTTGCCTCTACCATAGTGCCTTTCATAGGCAAGGTCTTGAAAACAACATTACTGACACGACAATAACCAATCAGAAGAAAATAAGAGTCATGCTGCTGAATGCTAGGGAGCTTAAACCAAAAATTGCACTCCCTGGAAGCACTTCTATCACTAGAAGATGTAGATGTCTGTGCAGTCATAGAAACCTGGTTCAAGGCCTCAGAGCATGCCCTGGCCTTACAAGGCTAAAATGCCTTCCACACCTTTAGACCGCAAAATGAACATGTCAAAACCAAATGAGGTGGTATTTCCGTCTAGATTACAGATAAATTCACCCCCATCTAGTTAGACTGGACACCTCCATAGAGTTACTCCAGGACCAGGTAATGGTGGGTAAGACCCCCACTTAAGTCATAGCCAGTTATAGATCCCCCACCATGAGTCACGACCCTATGAAGCCTACTTGATCAAACTGGTGACAATCCAAATTTTACTGAACACACTGGTTATGGGGGATTTCAATTATCCCACTATCAATTGGAAAACCTATGTTAGCCCTAACTTGCTAGCACAAAAGTTCTGGAACAAATTGTCCATACCCTGACAAGGGGAACAAACATTCTGGATCTCATCTTCACCAGTATGTCAAACATATGCGCAGCTGCAACTGTCGGACCCTCATTAGTTAAAACTGACCACAAATCAGTCATCTTCAAGCTGCCACTAATGCCAGATCTCACAAAGAGTGAAATCAGACTAAAAAACTTCACCAAGGCAAACCATACCCCTCCTTGATGAAAGTATAAATGCATTCCAAGCCCCACCCCAAGCTGGAAGTGGTAACTATGCTGAAGCTTACAATAAAGCCCTTTACAGTCACTTGCATAAGTGTATAAACTCAGCCATACCAGAAAAAATCAAAGCCAGAGACTCAAGTAAAGACAAGCTACCATGAGTGGACATTCAGCATCAACAGACTTTAAAATAAATACAAAAAGTTGCCATCCAAGAAAAGAAAGGCAAGGCCCCAACAATGGGAAAGCACCCTCCTCAGCCTCAACAGATAAATAAGACAACTTGTCAAATTCTCCAAGGGCTCCTTTGAGAGAAACTTAGCAAGTACAGCCAAAGATAGCCATAAAGCCTTCTACAAGGTATGTACATAATGTAAAGGGTAGGACCCAAGCATGTGCAGAACTAGTGGCCAGTGTTATCACGCACACTGACCCCCATAGAGATAGCAAACCTTGTAGCGGCATACTTCTCAACTGTACAGATTTTCACAGAATGTCCAGATTTTTGCCTTGTATTTTTGGCTTCTTACTCATAAAAATTGTGATTTTTGGCAAATGATCGTCAAATCTCTGAGGACAAAAGTCAGAAAATAATGACAGACATTTGAGATTCAGACATCATTTCTTTCGGAAAATTCATCCTAATATAAAACCTGTCACTGTATATATTTTTTAGTTTGCAAGAGCATTATTTAAAAATTGTCCCCCCATTATTTATGTGTTTGTCTCTTATGTTAAGAGGTTGAAAGGTATGGGTAGCAGATATGTTTGGTAAAAATTTCACTCTCTTATCCTCTTGTAACTTACAACAAACCTTTCTCCAACCCCCCCCCGCCCCCAACACACACACACTACATATCTGAAGAAGCAGATGATCAAAGCCTTGTCCAAGGCAAAAAAATACAGCCTCTATTGGACCAGATAACATCACAGGCTGTATTCTAAACATGCTAAATCAGGAACTAGCATCACCAGTTAGTACCCTTTTCAATCAAAGCCTAACCACAAGCTTTGTTCCTGTTGAATGGAGAAGAGGAAATGTTATTCCCCTCCACAAAGTTGACCTAACAACAGACCCAGGGAATTACAGACCAATAAGCCTGACCAGCCTCATCTGTAAGGCCATGGAACATATCATTATGGAACTCATAAATAAAGACATAGTTGACCTCCAAACCCTGGATCCTACCCAATCTGGCTTCATGAAGGACAAGTCCTGCCTGCTAAATCTGGTGGATTTCTTTGAAAATATGACAAAGGCCAATGACGAGGGCAAATCTGTGCACATAGCATTCCTCTACCTGGCAAAGGCTTTTGACACAAACCCACATTCAGGTACTAATATTAAACCTAGCAAACTGGATGTAAACCCCTTCTTTGTAAGATGGGTTGCCAACTGGCTCACAAACCAGACGCACACTATCAGAGTGGATGACTCCTCATCAACCAGCAGACCTGTTATCAGTGGGGTGCCACAGGGGTCAGTGCTGGGTCTTCTACTATTTGGTATATACTTCTTACAAGTTCAGGCCAAAACTAAGGGGTTGTGTCTGACCAAGTTTGCAGATGACTGCAAACTAGGTGCCATCATTGAATCCCCAAATGATGTCAGTATACTCCGGGAGAGTCTCATGCAGACCAACAACTGGTGCATTTAGTCATGGTCTCAAACTGAATGCAGAAAAAGGCATCATCATTCCCTTCAGCACAAACAATGTCCCCTCACACTATCAAAACAACAATACCATAAGTACTCATGAAATGGTAAGGGACTTGAGATTGCACATTGACTGCAACCTTAACTTCGATCACCATGTGTCTCCTGTAGTAAGGAAAGCTGTCTATGTAGCACACTTGATTAGTAAAGGCATTGCCTCGAGAGCAAAAGAAGTTATAACCCCCACCTATACTCAGCACTTATCCAGCCCATAATTGATTATAACCCCACCTATACTTGGCATTTATCTGGCCCATAATTGAGCATAATGCCCCATTCAGCATATACTGTAATAAGCACCTGCAGCCATTAGAGAGACCTCAGAGATTTCTAAGAAAGAAGACCAAGGGGCACCAGCACATGCCTTACACACACTTGACTAAAGTCCCTTCACTATAGTGGGTATTGTACAGACTTTAGGGTAGCCTACAGAGCAGTCCAAGACACAACCATACTGAACTTGCTGCATATGCATAAATCAAATGGGCCTAGGGATACCATTCCAGGGACCTAAATATGACCTGTGACTTAAATAGGGCATGCTGGAGAGACAGATTTATCACCCAGTAAGTGTTTGGAACAGGCTACCAATTCATGTGAAAGAGAGCACCTCTATGATACAGTTCAAGAGGAACCTCGACAAGTGGATGGGGTACCATAAATTCTTACTGGGAATAGCACCCACAACCCTCTTGGACATGGGCATTCATCACTAAGTGCAATTCTGGGTATTGACTACTATTTTTATGGTATTACATTGGGATGAAATGGCTAGGCTTAAACTCTCCTCTGGGTCGATAGCCTAGTAATCTCCTATGATCATATGAAAAATACTATTATGTTTACTAAAACAGCCCATAAACATAGGATAACATTTGAAAATAAGGACAGCTATAAATTCTTGTTCTTTAGTTATGAAGGGAAATAAAGAATAAAACACAACACTGTTCTAAACATATTCAAAATGGTACCCCCATTCAGATACAGTAGACTTTGGTAATATTTTAGCAAACATCTAGTGCTAATTGCTAATTTGTCCTCAGAAAATTTCTTTCCAAGACCCACATAGCCCTGAATCTTCTAACCCCCTCCCCTTTATCACAGAGGAACATGTACTTTAGGTGCTTTCAAAGTCCAAAAATACTTCTTTCATGAGGCCTGACAATTTACCTGATTGTTTAATAAACAGTACTAAACAAGCCCTGGCAAAGCCACTCCTCAAACTGTTTCACCTAAGTTTTCATACAGGTTTTGTCCCTGAAATTTTGCACGCTGCAGTTATGATGCCACTGTACAATGGAGTCTCTATGACCACCCTTGGGGATTGCAAACTTATCGGCCTAATGAGTCTCATCCACAAAGTCATGGAATATATTATAACAGAATTTATAAACAATGATATTAAAAATGTCATTACACTTGACTTGAGCAGTTTGTCTTTATCCAGGTAAGATCCTTCATAATGAATTAGGTTAACATATTTGAGAAGGTAACACAGGCTGCATACAATGGACATGTTGTTTATGTTGTGCATCTTCACTCGGTTAAGGTGTTTGATACCATACCCCCATGCTGGCATTGTAAGTAAGCCTAACACCTTAAAATAAACCCCTTTTTGGTAAGGTGGAGAACAAACTGGCTAGTCTACAGAACTCATGCAGTTCAAGTGGCAGGTGCCTCATCAGAAAGTACAAAAGTAATCAAGGATGCCCCCTAGAGCTCAGTGCTGGAACCTCTTTTCAGCATTTTCATTTCTGATCTCCAAATTGGAAACAAAGACTTCAGGCTAATTAAGTTTATTAATTAAGCCTGAAGATGAATGCAAACTAGGAGTTATTATTAAGTCCCCATGGAGAAAACAACTGCCTTAAAACCATCAAAGGAAAAAAGTTAAGCAATAAAAAATGAACATTCTAATGAAGGGATAGCTCTGCACATAGGCAAGCCAATTGAACTTATTCCATGCATAGTAAATATTAAATATTTATTTGCTGTTCTTCAGGATAATCAAGTATGATTGTTTGCTAACTCCAGTGGGGCCGATCCAAGGACTTCACTAAACCACCAAATTGGTGGTAGTGATGGGTGGTGTTTAGTGACCCCACTGGAGTTGGTCACAACCCAGCAGTGTGCAGAAAAATACAATCCAACTTGGCTATCAAGAGGAACAACAAATAAATATTTATTGATGGACTGTGTTTGATTCATTTGCCTTTGTGCCAGATTATCCTTTTGTTGGAATCTTTATTTTTATTGTTAAGTCCCCCCTCCAATGCTCTAACCCTTCTGCAAGACCTTACACACGTAAATAACTGTTGGAGTGAAAATGGGCTCAAATTAAATGCAAAAAATGTCAGTACTGTTAGATTTGGTAGGCAATCTCCTCCCCAAGCATACAGCATAAACAACATTCTACTTCAAAATGAAAATGCTAGGGACATTGGATCACTGGGTGACAATTCCCTATCTTCCTGACTAACAGTAGTCAGAACATCTTAGTAGTGTTATTTTCCAAAGGGAATATCATTCAGATATAGAGAAGTCAATATTTCTGTAGATTCATCATCAATTAGCCTAACTATTCAGCATAATGCTCCCTTTAGGATGTACTTCACTAGACATGTCAAACACCCCCCCCCCCCAGAAGTTCCTAATTAAATGTATCACACACTTAAAGACCCTGAGATATCAGGAAAAAATTGAAGTACTATCCTTTTCTTTAATATCTTCTACAGTCTTGAGGGGAGATTCTGCCTTGACGCACCGTTGCCTTGTATTTGTCGTATCTCAAACAGCAGGTAAATAAAATGCAATGGACAAATGGTTTCTTCACCTGTTACAATGAAATTAAATGATAGCTAAGCAAGGGAAAATAAGGAAGCTGAAATCATTTTGTTTCCCATGTTAAGCATGAAGTTCTGGTAGCTGTGGTGCAGCGGTTAGCATTGCTGCCTCACAGTAAGAGGTTCTTCGGTTCGATCCTCAGCTGGAGTTCCTTCTGTGCGGATTCTGCATGTCCTCCCTGTGGCTGCGTAAAGATAAAGACATGCAGGTAGGTGCATGTGGGTGTGCCTTCCGTGAAGGTTAGGTGTCGGGCTGGCACCTTGGCACTGTAAAAATTCACTGCCAGTCATTAGCGGACTGGAGTTCCGCTGTGGCAACCCCTAACTGGGAAAAGCCAAAAAGACATTGCTTGCTAAGCATGAAGTTACACAAGACAAAAGTAAGTTTATGCTGACCAATAACTAATTATCTTACAGTTAGTGTTCATCTTAGCTCAACTGTCCTTGATTTTTGCCTTGCAATTTTGATCCAACCCTAGTAAAAGATAGGATTAGAAGGAACATACTTTGACAAAAAGTATACCCCTCAAATGTGTCTGATTTTGTAAAATTTTATTTTGCCTCATATTTTTGCCCATCACATAGCAAAATGGTTGATTTACTGGTAAATTACTAAAGATTTCAGTCAGACAGCATAGGTTCATAGATTCATAGGTAGGTACTAGGCTATTGGTCCAAGGGCCTATGTAAGCCTAGCCAACAAGTGTCCATGGCTTACGCCACCCAAGAAAGTTATTTTCCTGTGCCACTGTCGAGCAGAGACACAGAAGTATTCCCCGGGGTGTATTTCCTATTTCCCATCCACTCATCAAGATTTTTCTTGAAGAGTGCTAATGAAGAACTTTGCTTGACATAGATGGGTAGCTTGTTCCAGAGTATAGGAAGTCTCTGGGACAGGAATCTATCCCTCCAGTGTGTCCTGTTTATTGTGGTGACAAGGTTTAGGTCCCTAGAGCGTGTAGCTCAGAGGGATTGGGATTTCTTTAGGTGTAGCATGTCCAACAGCTCTGGGTTTGACATAGCTTTATATGTTAGGCAGAGATCACCTCGGAGTAGGCGATATGCTACGGAGTAAAGCTGGAGTTTTTTGAGGCGGTCAGTGTAGGGCATTTGCTTGAGGCCAGTAATCCTCTTTGTGAGGTACTTCTGTGGCCTTTCCAGCTGCTGCAGATGTCTTGTGAGGTACATTCCAAAAGGGGCGTTGTACTCTATAATGGGTCTAATGAGTGTCGAGTAGAGGGGAACAATAACCTCTTTTTTCCTGGATGAGAACCCTTTTATGATGAGGTGTGTCACATAGAAGGACTTCCTGACTACTGTGGCGATGTGACTATCAAAGGAGAGACTACTGTCCACCTGGGTCCCAAGGTCTCTTATCACACATTATACATTAACGTTTCTTACTTGTTCAGAACAGGCACCCTGATAGAAAGCCTGCTGTTTACCTTTCCAAGAGAATTAAAGTAATATTTAAGAACTATTTCCACTTCTGATTCTTTCCACCATCAGGTTTTCCCCCTGTATGTTGTGCAAAAAATTTGAGTGTCTGGCGGGAAGCAGGTGGTGCAGAACATTACAGTACTGATTCTGTATTGCCCCCTTTGCTCCTAAAAATCTGTCATTTTCATTGCGATTTAAAGTTAATCGACAATGGCATACACTATTGCTCAGAACATGCACGCTTATGCATCAGAATGCCTATACCTTTCAGCTGTCTATGATTTTGACTTGTATATTTTTTTTCCTGGAGCCACTAGCAAAATTGTTCATTTTCTGCTACAACAATGAGGATTACAGACAGTCAATAATGCAATGAAAAAGAGTTTTGTACTACTTGTTCAGAAACTGCAAGATTACGTAAAGCCCTTTCTTTTTTCTATTTTTTTTCAAGTAAATTAGAGAGTAATATTTAAATAAGTGATCCTAGTTAAAAGTTTTTCACCATCACCCTGTTCCCGAGTCTTGAACAAAAGTTGCAAGTGATAAGGAAATGATCGTTGCAGTACATTGCATACAGATACAGCATCGTCACTGCTCATTAGTTATGAAGAAAGCAATCTGTATTACATTACCGATACTGCAGTTAGTGCTGCATGTACGTTTTCTTTTTTAACTAAATATGATTTTAAGATGAGCACAGCTTTTGATATGTTCACATACTGCAGAAATATGCACAAAGTAATTCAGTACCTGAAACAAGCTTTGGAGAGAAAATAGAAGTGAAAGGAGGGATTGAGCAACAGCAAACACGTATTAGATGTGAACAGTTGGAAACGAAGATCTGATTCAAATCGGATAGGAACGCAAAATGAAAGGAAAGTTGACAGTGGGAGACAAAAGAAGACTGGAATTTAAGAAGTACAGGAAATTTAAAAGAAAAATTACACTGTGGGTGGGAATGTAAGTGACATAGCTAAAGTGGGTGTTACTTTTGTTAGTTATAGATGGACCCAAATTCTAGACTCTGGGATTGTCCCTTTAAGATGAAAATGGAAGAATCTGTGTTATCTAAAAGGGCCATAGGTGAGATGTCTAACTGTCTTGTGCATGTGTTTGGACCATAGTAAGAGACAACCAGGGTGGAAATACCATCAAGGAAGCTATTTACCAGGATAATTTTATCAGCTAATGCAATTTCAACATACCATTGATACAGTGCATCTCCTAAATAAGTCACACTTGAAACCCAAAACCCTCAGCAAAGCTGTAAGTTTCTGCCTCTGGTTCTTGTCTTCTAGCCTGTTTACCTCGATAGAAATAAACCTTAAGCCATTGCAGTATATTGTTATGAGCTAATATAGCTGCTACAGCTGATCTTGCCCATAAGGTAATGTGTTCCAAACAAACCCTCCTCAAAATACACACCGAGACTCAAAAGGTGAGTATTGAGAAAACAAATACTATGTGGATATTCTACAAAAGGGTCTTACAGAAACAGATGCTTGGTGCCAGAGCCATGGGCTCAAGTTTAATGCCAAGAAATGTATAGTTATCCCATTTGGGAAAAACCATGTACCCATGAATTACCATATAGGTGGCAGTACACTAAACACCGAACGTGTGATGAGAGACTTAGGGACACAGGTGGACAGTGGTCTCACCTTCGATAACCACATCGCCACAACAGTCAGGAAATCCTTCTATGTGGCACACCTCATCACTAAGGTCTTTTCATCCAGAAAAAAGGAGGTCATTGTCCCACTGTACTCATCCCTCATTTGACCCATTTATAGAGTACAATGCCCCGTTTGATTTGTACCTCACAAGACATCTGCAACAGCTGGAAAGGCTGCAGAAATACTTCACTAAAAGAATCACAGGCCTAAAGTGGATGACCTATACTGACCATTTAAAAAAACTCCAGCTATACTCTGTGGCATATCGTCTACTCAGAGGCAATCTCTGCTTAACATACAAGGCCATGTCAAACCCTGAGCTGTTAGACATGCTCCACTTAAAGAAATCCCAATCCCTCAGAGCCACACACTCCAGGGATCTAAACCTTGTCATCACAATGAACAAAACATGCTGGAGAAATAGGTTCCTGACCCAGAGACTCTCCATACTCTGGAATAGACTGCCCATACATGTCAAGCAGAGCACCTCCTTGGCACTCTTCAAAAGGAACCTTGATGATTGGATGGGAGATAGGAAATTCACCCCAGGGATCATGTCAATTGCCCTGCTAGACAGGGGTCCAGGGAAGTAAATATTGTGGGAAGAAATATCTAGGGAATTGTTATGGCTAGGCTTGTATAGACCCTAGGGCCAATAGCCTAGTACCAACCTGTGAACCTATATAGGTGTATTCAATTCCAGAGAAATGGCCTAAACCTAAACCATTCCATTGAATGAAACATCCCCTCAGTAGAATGGGACACCTTGATAGAGGTAGGAAAAAGTGGGAATGGTCTCAGACACACCTAGACAATGTTTTGTCCTTCAGGTGTACTGCCAAAATGGTTAAGCTTTTTATTTACAAATGCAAGTTACAGGTTTGATTCTGACTTCTAGTTATTGGATTGGTTTCTAGGCCTATAACAGTATTTATCTATTGAGGGTTGGAGGGGTTGGCATAATGGTTAAGGTGTTTACCTTTCACCGTCAAGATGCAGGGTTTGATTTTTACCTTTGAGGTAAATTGGATAGGCTTAAATAGCCCACAAGGGTGGCTAGCCTAGTACTTACTTATGAATCTCATGAATCTATGAATAGTGAAGGAAGCACCAGTTCCTGTCCTGATTCAAAGTAAACACGAGTGGAGAGAGACTGAGAAGTAACACATGATTGAAATAGGCTCCAAGGGAATACATGAGAGTGTTTAATGTTTAACACAATGACTACTGGGTATGGAACACTAAAGTGCTAAAAATTATCAAGGAACAGCACCCATGACCGGTAGTCTTTTGAAATGCAAAACTTTGTTGTAGGTAACAGGAGCAGAAATCCCCAGTAACAAAGCCAGTGCTGTTATAACACCAACAACTAAAGATAGAGCTCTGACCAACAGAGAGAATATCAACCTGAGAGAGGAAGAGGTGGATATTTTGACTCTGAGGTATGCTTAGATTTAGGATCTCCTGCATGTTACTTCTCATATCAGGGAAGAAAAAGGGGAACAAATCAATCAATTTAACAAAATTGCACTTCTTTGAAAGTATATTTCTTCATAAGTCATAGAGATGGAATCAAAAGCCACAGTGATTTAGGAGCCACGTCTTTTCATAACACATCCAAACAACCCCCCATTCTCTGTGGCTACTGTTAAGAAAGGGTAGCAGTGTGAAGATGGTCCAAAGAAGCAGTGCACGCATGCAGGACCCTGATGAATAGCAGTACCAAAAGTCAACACATTCAACTCAACAAGCATTGCAAGAGTTTTCACCCATCTGTCCAGCTGAAGACAGGATGCTAGGATACCAGTTAAAAATAAAAGCAGACCATAAATCCACCTCAACATAGAGCTAGTAGCAGTAGCCTCAAAGTTGTAGAGGGCAGGCACAGCTTTATGGAGAGAAACAAATATGGTTTACATGAGGCCTGAAATGGCAGCTATGGATCCTCCCCACACAATATAAGGCCATGCACCTATAATAATAATCATCATCTTCTTTTGGCTGTTCCCGTTAGGGGTCGCCACAGCAGATCATCTGTTTCCATTTCTTCCTGTCCTCTGCATCTTGTTCTGTCACACCAACCACGTGCATGTCCTCTCTCACCACATCCATAAACCTTATCTTAGGCCTTCCTCTTTTCCTGTTACCTGGTAGCTTCATCCTTAGCATCTTTTTCCCAATGTACACAGCATCCCTCCTCAGCACATGTCCAAACCAACATAATCTTGCCGCTCTGGCTTTCTCTCCAAACCTTCCAATCTGGGCTGACCCTCTAATATACTTATTCCTAATCCAGTCCACCCTCGTCACACCCAGTGCAAATCTTAACATCTTTAACTCTGCCACATCCAGCTCTAACTCCTGCCTTTTTGTTAATGCCACTGTCTCCAACCCATATAACATAGCTGATCTCACTACCCTCTTGTAGACCTTCCCTTTCACTCTTACTAGTACTTGTCTGTCACAAATCACTCCTGATGCTCTTCTCCACCCACTCCATCTTGCCTGTACTATCTTCTTCACCTCTCTTCCACACTCACCATTACTCTGACCTATTGATCACAAGTATTTAAACTCATCCACCTTCGCCACCTCTACTCCTTGCATCCTCACCATTCCTCTATCCTCCCTCTCATTCACACACATATATTCTGTCTTAGTCCTGCTGACCTTCATTCCTCTTCTCTCTAGGGCATATCTCCATCTCTCCAGGGTCTCCTCCACCTGTTCCCTAGTCTTACTATAGATCACAATGTCATCTGCAAACATCATAGTCCACGGGGACTCCTGTCTGATCTCGTCTGTCAACCTGTCCATCACCATTGCAAATAAGAAAGGGTTCAGAGCTGATCCTTGATGTAATCCCACTTCCACCTTAAACGCATCCATCACTCCCACCGCAGACCTCACCACTGTCAAACTACCCTCGTACATATCCTGTACCACTCTTACATACTTTTCTGACACTCCCGACTTCCTCATACAATACCACAACTCCTCTCTAGGCACCCTGTCATATGCTTTCTCCAAGTCTACAAAAACACAATGCAGCTCCTTCTGACCTTCTCTGTACTTCTCCATCAACACTCTCGGAGCAAACATAGCATCTGTAGTGCTTTTTCCCGGCATGAAACCTTACTGCTGATCACTAATCATCATGTCCCATCTTAACCTAGCTTCCACTACTCTTTCCCATAACTTCGTGCTGTGACTGATCAATTTAATCCCTCTGTAGTTACTACAGCTCTGCACATCACCCTTATTCTTAAAAATCTGTACCAAAACACTTTTTCTCCATTCCTCAGGCATCCTCTCACTTTCCAAAATTTCATTAAACAATCTGGTTAAAAACTCCACTGCCATTTCACCTAAACACCTCCATGCTTCCAAAGGTATGTCACCTGGACCAACACCCTTTCCATTCTTCATTCTCTTCATAGCTATCCTTACTTCCTCCTTGCTAATCCATTGCACTTCATGATTCACTATCCTCACATCATCCAACCTTCTCTCCCTCTCATTCTCTTC
The DNA here is from genome assembly GCF_019279795.1 of Protopterus annectens. Lineage (NCBI taxonomy): Eukaryota > Metazoa > Chordata > Ceratodontiformes > Protopteridae > Protopterus > Protopterus annectens. The sequence goes on from NC_056741.1 coordinate 1,673,669,639, forward strand.
ATTCATCAGCCCCTCAAAGTACTCTTTCCATCTGCTCAACACACTCTCCTCCCTAAGTATGTTTCCCTCATTATCCTTTATCACCTTTACCTGCTGCACATCTTTCCTAGCTTGGTCCCTCTGTCTAGCCAATCGGTACAGGTCCTTTTCTCCCTCCTTAGTGTCCAATCTTTCATACAAATCTTCATATACCTTATCTTTAGCCTTCGCCACCTCTCTCTTTGCCATGCACCTCCTCTCCTTATACTCCTGTCTACTTTCTTCATCTCTCTGACAATCCCACTTCTTTGTGCATATAATAATAATAATAATAATAATATTAATAATAATAGTAATAATAATAATAATAATAATAATAGGTGTTACTACTATTACTGTCATTTTTAAACAGGACAGCAAAAATTTGCTGACATAAAACAGAGAAAGGACAAAGAAAGGAGTTGCTTGAGTTATTGTTTTTGGCGGATGTCCAAGATGGCTGTACATTGAGAAACAGCTTGACTCTAGCTCTCCCAGTGTGAAAACAGAAATTCAACAGAGAAGGCCAGTAGACGTTTGTGTTTATGGGTAAATTTCAGTAATTGGCTAGTAAGTGTAATGCCTTGATGCTAGGAAAAGAGAAATACAAAGCACCTGGAAAAAAATCAGCTACAAAAAGTAAGGCAGAAACACTGACTAGGAAAAGTCCTGCAGCTGTTCTGCAAAAAACAAATGCAACCTCCAGACATGACTTCTAGTAACCTACATGAAGATGAAAGATAACTGCACACAAACCTGGTTAAAATAAATGAAACACTGATGGAGTATATCAACACAAGCAACAAAAGGCTGGAAAAAATGCAACAAGCTTTAAACAGATACTCAGATGAGGTGATAAAACTGCAAAAATCAGTTTGTTGGACTGCTTATATTCTTTACATTGGATTTTACAATTCCAACTTTTACCTGCGAGCTCTATCTAGTTTCTGAATGTGATATTTCTTAGGAAGGGCTGTTTCAAAAAATAATAGAATTAGAACACAGACTGCACTGATTTTATGAAAGCACAGATAACAGTTCCTTTTGTGGAGTAATAGTCCAGTTGCTTATTTGAAAGGACACATTGCATGTATGCTCCAAACCTGGCTGTGAGAAAGCAACCTAGACCATTAATCATAAAGATGCAATCCTACCAGTTGAAGGAATTGATTCTGACAAAACTGTGGCAGAAGGACAAAATACTAAAAGTGGAAGACAGAATGTTTGTGTAAAATGATTACTGATTGTACACCAGGCAGAAGAGGAACAAATTCATTCCACTCTTCAGGGAATGTCAAGCTGCAGGTGTGAGATTCAGACTACTCTACCCAGCTGTCTTCAAGGTAGTCTTCCTTGGAGGGACAAAATCATTTTTTGATGAAGTACATGCTAAGGAGGAAATGCAAAAGTTTGTCCAACAAAAGTGAGCTGTGAAACAGAAGGAGATGAAGACCACAGCGACACTGCACAATTTTCAATGGAAAATGCTGGAGAGAAGGAAAGGAACATGAGAGTTGACTAGAAGAATCGAGAGTATGTTGGAAATGAAGCAGAGACAGGATTTAGATGATGGAGAGGAACAGTGATATAACCAGTAACAACGTGGGATTACAATGCAATAATTCTATTTGTGAAATATGACAGAACAAAAAAATTTGGAAACACTGGACTTTTTCAGAATTTGGTGGACTTGTATATGCCCTACTTCATGTCATTAATGTTCAGAAAAATGCTTTGGGGAGGGAAAGAGAGGGGAAAAGTTAACTCTAAGTAAAGAAAATATTTTTCTTAATAGTACTATTTTTGTTGTGTATGGTTTTCTTTGCATGCTATAGTGCAAAGTTTTCTCAGTTATTTTTAAGTGTAATGGGGATTGTAAATAGGTGCTACTGTTCTTTTTTTCCCTTCTTTCTCCCTTCTCCTTTCTTTCTTTCTTCAGTTTTTAAGAAATGTAGACACTGCAGTGTAAAAAAAGCATGGTTAAAAGAGCATGAAAAAAGAAAAATTAATGTGTTTTTTCTTATTGTTGCATGGGGAATGACTAGATTAAGGACCTTAGACTGATTTAGAAAAAAGTTTTAAGAGACAGCAAGTAAATGAAAAAGAATATTGAATATTATGATGCTTTTTTCTAGCAAATGAATGCATGCTTAGTTACAATTCTATATCTGGCCCTCATGTCTCCATGGAAACAATCTGATAAAGAGAAAGTGACTGTCTAGTTCTCACATCTCCATGCAGACAATCTGATAAAGAGAAATTGATTATAGTCTGGTGGAGAGTGATTAGCTGGGGGTGGGGAACAGAAATTGGCTAGGAGCTAATGTTCTCTGAAAGCATTCAGGGGTTTTCCCAGCTGGAGAGCTATAAAGACAAGAAACACAGGCTGCACCATGCTTCTTAGCATGGATAACCATGTCAGTTTGGGACATTTCTTCCTATTTTGGTGGTTAGGGTTTCGGTATTTGAAGATGTACATAGTTTTGTGTGTTAGTATTGAATTAATAGGTTTTAGTGGAGTATTTTTTTTTGAGGGCTTTAATGAAACAAGATGTGACAGAGGCTCAAATGGGGGTCTGTATTAGAAGACCAAATGTTTAGGTGATCGAACACCTAAACATCGTTCTTCTAATATCGAAAGCAAAAAAACGGCCGATTTAATGCAGGGAAAAATTTTCCTTGGCCATTCACCAGAGTTTGCTAATTCCCTACTGTTGAGCGATCTCTGAGTTGGTATATTTAGTTGGGGAGGTGTGGGGAGTAAAGCCCCCCTCACTTAATTTAGATGTAAAGTAATGTTTTTTGTATTGTGGTCGAGGGACGTGTTTCCCTGGGATGTTCGACATTGTGCGGTTCGATATTAGAAGATCGATGTTTAGGTGTTCAATCACCTAAACATTCTGTCTTCTAATATAGACCCCTCAAATGGATATGACAAGAAACAACTAGATACAATTTCAACCTACCAAACAGTGTATTCATGTATTCATGTAACACAAAAGCTGGAACTAGACATTTAACAAAAAAGGTGTTAAAGATTAAAGGTGAGAATAACTTTTTAATACAGTGATGCTTTCTGTAATGTCTTTAAATGTTAATGGTTTCACAGATAAATACAAAAGAGAAAAAATAGTGAACTATATTAAAAATGTAGAGTATAAATAGTTGTGTTACAGGAGACACACTTGAAAAGAATTGAACATGGGAATTTGATAAAGAAAGGATTTCAGGATGGTTATTCAGTGAAATATCTGGGTCAAAGGTGAAAAGGAGTAATTATATTAATTGCAAGAGGAGCTCCAGTAGTGATAGAAGAGGAGAAAAATATGATAATGGCAGATTTGTAGTGCTAAGGTACTACTGGTAAAGGAGGAGGATTACACTGGCATGTATTTATATTCCATCTAAAACCACTGTATTGGGGCTTAAGAAAATTCTGGTAGAAATAATCAGTCATAGCAAGGAATATACATTGGGTGGGAGGGTGGCATAATGGTTAAACGGTTACCTTACATGCACAAGGTGCAGGGTTTGATTTTCACATGGGGTAATTGGCTAGGCTTAAAATGGCCCACAAGGGCAATTAGCCTAGTAGTAATCTATGAAACTAATATTACTTATAGGTGGGGACTGGAATTTGCTTTGTAGCAATGAAGATGTGTCTGGGGGCCCAGAAGGAGAAACTATAAAAAAGAGGGTACATATTTGAAGAAATTTATGAAAATATTTGGCATGGAAGAGTAGGAGTTCAGGGTGAATTTACATATTTATTACCTTATTTTCCTGTTTTTGTGAGCTTATATTGTTGATTGCACTTGTGGGCTAAAGTATTGCTTAAAAGTAACAAACAGGCTAATACACTCAAGTGTACCAGTCTTTGATAGCAATTTAGTTGAAAACAAAGCATTTACTGCATTTTTTTCTGTCTGTTTGCAAAAAAAACAAAAAAAACAAAAAAATATTTCTCCTTTCCTAAACTTTCCTAGCTAGTTGTTCCAGTGATCAGATTTTGCTGATCCCTGGGCTTTGTATTTGGTTTCTGTGTTCCTCCATTTTCTTGTGTGGCCAGAGGTAGTTTCTTTACTCACCAGTGGGAGTGGGGAGTACTGAGCTGCTTGTTTGTCCTCAGAGGAGTAGTTAGAAGCAGCAACTAGTAATTCGTCGGCCATTTTGGGTCATTTCCTGTTTTTTCCAGCCCCCTGCTATAAAGCACGCGTTAGCGCGCTTTAGCACGGAGCTGCTACCGTTGCACACTAGGGCAGCGCCGGTTAATCAGATTTAAACTATTAGGGCTAGGGCAGCGCCGGTTAATCAGATTTAAACTATTAGGGCTACCTAAAGTCCACTCTTCACATTTTCCCTTAAAACTACCTTCCTCAAAGTATACTACTGTCCTATTTAGTGTATCCTACAACTATAAATTATCTCTACTTGACTCCCAAGTAGACTATTCTCTATCTGTATAGCGAAGCACTTGCTCCTACAGTACGTATCACCTCGATACAGCACTCTTGTTATAGAAAGTACCCCAAAAAAGCAAGCCCCATTTCTCGGTCACCCACATCCCCCAGAACCTTTTCTTAAGTTTTTCTGTCTATTCCTTCTAGCATGTCGAGGGATCAGTTGCTAATGTCCTCTCCTGCTCAGCTGGTGAATCTGGAAATATTGAGGCAATGTTACAATTGCCTCATGTACACAGACAACCCTCTCCTCCTCCCACAAAACACAAATACATGCGAGAGATGCAACTATACGGCCAAACTGGAGGCTGAGCTCTCTCAACATAGGACTGGCATGACCAGACAGGAGGAGAAGGTAACCACACACACTATAGACCCAGTCTCACATAATACCATCACAACCTCAAATCATACACATAAACACACAAAGACATACTCGAGGCTCTGATCAAAAATCTACCAAAACAGCAGAGGCCACCAAAGCAGACACCCAAACAACTACCACCTCAGAACACAACACCTGCAACACATAGACCACACAGTCAGAGTGTCAAGCAGTCACAGCCCTTAAGGCCAAACACAATGCCAGACACACTAGTCATTGGTGACTCCATAGTCAGACACACTGGCGTCCGCTCACCAGACTGAGTAAGGAGAAGGTCACAGTAAGCTGTCTGTCGGGTGCTAGAATCCGCCACATAACGCATGCACTCAGGTCTCTCAACAGCAGGTACAAGTACGACTCAATCATTATCCACGCTGGTGTTAACGACCTGAGACGTACCTCCTTGGACTACATGAAAAGAGACATAGAGGAGCTCTCTGATTATGTAGCCCAAGCAGGTATGACCCTGACCTTGAGCAGTATCCTACCTTCACCAAGAATGATGCCACAATACAGAGATAAGATGATCAGCTTTAACAATTGGCTTAAACTCTGGTGTCATTCAAAGGGGATCATGTCTGTCTGCCTGGGATGACATGCTGGACAAGCCACGCTGCTTGAAGGGACGGCTTGCACTTGTCACCCTGGGATTCCGGATTTTGGCAAAGGCTCTTGCCACCCCATAGTGCCTTTTTAGGCAAGGCTCAAATTCTAAACCTACCACCCTAGAACAAAACAAAGAAAAAAACTAAGGGTAATGCTGCTCAATGCCAGAAGTCTCAACCTCAAGATGCACGCACTCGAGGCCCTTCTCAGTATGGAGAACATCGATGTCTGTGCTGTAACAGAAACCTGGTTCAAGGCTCCTGAGAGCACCCCAGCACTATCAGGTTTTACCTCATATCATGCGTACCGGCCCCAAAACCTGGACAATACCAAGAAAGGAGGAGGGGTATCCATATTCATCAAGGACACCCACACCTCAAGATTGGTGGCATCGCACGATGCATCGGAAACCATCCAGGTGCAATTAACCATAGGCAAGACTGCTCTGCAATTTGTAGCATGTTACAGGCCACCCTCGCAAACTCAGGAACCTCATATGGCCTTCCTGAAAACACTGGAGGGGAACACCATCATACTAGGTGACTTCAACTACCCTAATATAGACTGGGAACACTACTCAAGCCCAAACACTCTAGCCCAAAAGTTCCTGGAATTCATAAACTCAAATGCCATGGAACAACTAGTCACCATCCCCACAAGAGGAGAAAACATACTTGATCTCATCATCACGAACATGGGAGCACAATGTTCAACGCCGGAAGTATACCCCTCACTGGTGAGATCTGATCACAAACTAATCTCGCTGGAGGTCCTCATCCCGCCCCCACCGAAATGAAAAAGACCACAGTAAAGAACTTCTCGAAAGCCGACTTCACACTTCTAAAGACTAGTGTGGTCTCCTTTAAGGCCCCTGAGCCGGCAGTTAACATTACTCAAACCGCTGAATCACTTACAAATGCCTTCTACCAGCACCTGCAGGGCTGCATGGATCAGGCAATCCCAAGCAAAACAAAGACTCTTTGTACCAAAGGCAAGCGTCCAGTCTGGTGGACCCCAGCCATAAAGAAACTCTACAACACAAGGAGAAACCTACTACAAGATACAGCAAAAGCCTTAAAAGGTAAGACACCGCTGATCACCATAAGTAGAAAGCTAAGAGCTCTCATAAAATCATCCAAAGCTAATTTTGAGAAAAAAATAGCTAAGGACTCTAAAGACAACCATAAGGCATTCTTTAGCTATGTCAGAAACCTAGGAGGAAACTCCCAGATATGCTCAGAATTAGTTCAAAATGATGTGAAGATTACTGATCCTACAGACATTGCCAACATACTGGCTGAAAGGTTCAGTGCAAACTTCTCCCCCCCCCCAAAGGAGAGATATCTATACCAAATGATTGTAGCCCCCCAAACATCTCTAACGCCCAGGTGAGAATTGCTCTCTCCAAGGCAAAGAACACAGCATCCATGGGACCTGATGGTGTCCCCGGCTGTGTGCTCCATGAACTCAGCGAGGAATTAAACCCACAGTTAGGACAGCTGTTTAATCTTAGTCTCACCTCCGGATACGTACCCAGGGAGTGGCGCACAGCGACTGTGGTCCCACTCCACTAAGGCGGTGCCTCCACCGACCCTGGAAATTACCATCCCATTAGCTTGACAAGCCTTATCTGCAAAGCCATGGAGAGGATCATAATGGATCTCATAAATAAAGACATAGGGAACTTGCAGACTTTGGATCCAACCCAGTTTGGCTTTGTCAAAGGCAGATCATGCCTTCTAAACTTGGTTGACTTTTTCGAAACAGTCACCAAGGCCATTGACGAGGGAAAGGCAGTCCATACAGCCTACCTAGACCTGGCGAAGGCTTTTGATACAATACCTCACTCGGGTATCATTGAAAAACTCATCAACTTAAATGTAAACCCATACATTACAAGATGGGTTGCAAACTGGCTGAGTGACAGAACCCACAGGGTCAGAGTTGCTGGCGCCATGTCAGACTCAAAGCCTGTCACAAGTGGTATCCCACAGGGCTCAGTCCTGGGCCCACTCTTGTTTGGCATCTACTTTTCTGAAGTACAAGCAAACACAGGAGGGTTATGGCTGACAAAGTTTGCAGATGACTGCAAACTGGGCGCCATAGTTGAAAACACATCCGACACAGATATCCTTCAGAAGGGTCTCACAGAAACGGATAACTGGTGCCAGAGCCATGGCCTAAAGTTAAATGCCAAGAAATGCATAGTCATACCCTTCGGGAAAAATAAGGTTACCCCTAGCTACCATATAGGTGGCAATCCCCTGAACACAGAAGAAGTTATTAGGGACCTGGGAACCCAGGTTGACAGTAGCCTTTCATTCGACACTCATATTGCTAAAGTAGTTAGGAAGACCTTCTACATTGCCCACCTTATCATGAAGGGATTCTCATCTAGATCAAGGGAGGTCATAGTCTCCCTTTACTCATCACTCATCAGACCAATGATTGAGTACAATGCCCCATTCGGAATGTATCTGACCCGACACTTGCAGCAGCTGGAGAGGCCACAAAAGTTCCTCACCAAAAGGATAAAGGGTCTCAAAAATCTGTCCTATGCTGCCCGACTGAAAGAACTCCAGCTCTATTCAGTCGCTTACTGCTTGCTCAGAGGTGACCTTTGCCTAACATACAAGGCCATGTCAAACCCAGATTTGATGAATATGCTTCACCTCAAAAAATCTAGATCCATCAGAGCCACAAGGGCGGGAGACTTAAACCTCGACACGGCTATTAATAGGACATGCTGGAGGGATAGATTCATCACCCAAAGACTCCCTATGCTGTGGAACAAAATCCCGGTTTATGTGAGGCAGAGCATCTCGCTGGCCTTGTTCAAGAGGAATCTTGACCAATGGATGGGAGATCGCAGATACACCCCAGGGGTTACCTCAGTGTCACTGCTCGACAGAGGCACAGCAAAATAATGGGCATAGTTTCTCCAAACTAAAGGGGTGGCGTAAGCCACAAAACTATGGGCTAGGCTTATAAATGCCCTCGGGCAGATAGCCTAGTATGAACCTATGAACCTATGAAGATATAAAAAAACAGGTTAGGCTAGACAGAATTTACATTTCACAAGAACATGTGCATTTAATTGAAGGTCTTGATATGCACCCATTAACTATTCCAGATCATACACCAATAATAACTAAAATAAAAACACAGGGTAATGAAATAAAAATGAGACACTGACACTTTCACACCTATGTGTTGAAAAGAGAGCAATTTAAGGAATGGGTAATGCAGATTATTGAGGAGCTATTTGAGAAGATACAAATTACTTCTGAAAGTATAGGTAGGGAGTGGGATAACATTAAGATGGAGTTTAAAAATAGGGTGGAAATAAAACAAAGAGATATGGTTAAGAAGTAACAATTATTTAGATGGACTGACAAATGTTAAAGTATTGCAGAATGGGGGAATCTCACAGAACAAGAAGAGGATCAGCTGCAGAATGGTGAGCAGAAAATAAGGGATTACCTCAATAATATACACGGGTTAAGAAAGATTGCTGTTAAGCAAGTGTTTTTTGATGATGACACTAGAGCATAAAAAATATTAGCACAATGACTCAGGCAACAAAAATAGGGCTGTTGTCAAGCTTAGGGAGCCTATAACAAGGAAGGTAACGAGAGATTCTGTAGAGTTGTTAGAAATATTTTGGGCAGTCTGTAAAAATCTGTATAAAGCAGAGTAATATGGAAATCAATAAAAGATACAAATGGAAATGTTTATGGAAGAATTAAATATGCCAAGGTTAATTAAATATGCCAAGGTTAGAGGTAGATGAGTCTCAATTACTGTTAGAATAGGAGGAGATGAGATAAAAATTGTGATGTCTAACCAATCTACAGGAAAGTCCCCAGGAATAGATGGTATTCCTGTGGAAGTTTGGAAGCTAGGAGGGAAAAACTGATAAAGATCTGGAAAATTTTGTTTTACAGTATTTTAAGAGGAGGAGAAGTACCAACATCCTGGAAGAAAGCAGTGATAGCTGTAATACCTAAAAATGGTAAAGATCCATCAGATCCAGCTTCATACAGGCCCATTTCAGTACTAAACCATGATTATAAAGTGTTAATGTCTATAACGGCTAACAGAATGGGAAAAGTAATTCCACAATTGATAGCTATGGATCATTGTGGCTTTGTGGAGGGGAGGCAAACATTTGACAACATTAACAGAACATTAATAGTCCAGAGGGAAGCAGAATGTAAGCAAATACCATTGTTGTTGTTGGTGGGGTCTTGATGCGAGAAAGCATTTGACTGAGTAAGTTGGGACTTTTGAGTAGGGCAATGGAAGCATTTGCATTTCCTAAAAAAATTATAAGGTTGATTATGACAATATATGAGGGATCGGAGGTGAAAATTAAAGTAGGGTTGTGTCTGTCTGATAATGTCTGCTTGAGCAGAGGAACCAGGCAGGAGTGTCCTCTTTCCCCTTTGTTATTTGTATTATGTTTAGAAATATTGGTAAAGAAAATAAGGGACTCACAAATTCAAGAATATAATTGGTATGGCAGTCAAGAAAAGTTAGCTATTTTTGCAGATGATATTATTTTATACCTGACAGAACCAGAAAGAGACATTACAGTGTTGTGGAACATTTTGAGACAATTTCAAATCTTTTCAGGATGCAAAATTAATGAAGCTAAAACAAAGGCAATAACAGTAAATTATGTACCAACATATGAATTGGTTCAGCAATATACATATTTATGGTGACATGATAAAATTAAGTATTCAGGGGTAACGATTAAAAATTATTCTAGTGTGGCAGCTAAGGATATGTGGGAAGAGACTAAACAAAAGATAATACAAAAACTGAGAAAATGGAAGCTTTGTTATATGGATATGGATAGTAAGTTACAAGCAGTTAAAATGCTTTTAGTCCCATTAGTCTTATACACAGGTCAGGCATATTTTTATCAACCAGAGGAGAAGTTGTGGATAGCAATTAATAAAGACCTGAAGGATTTTATCTGGGAGGGGAAGATGACAAGAGTCAAGTGGGATAAGCTGATTCTTCCAGTAGGATGGGGTGGATTGGGATTACCCAATTTGAAGGGGTATTTCAGAGCTACACAGTTAAAGCTGCTATACATAGCATAAGCAGAAAACTATATGATGAAGGGATGATGATGAAACGGGGGAAGCTCAAGAAACAAGGAGAGACTGGGATTTTGTATACAGGCCTTTAAGGAGAATAACAATAATCATACAGAATATTATATTTATAAAGTAGCAGAAATTATCCTAATAACTAAGCCAACATGGGAATGGAAAAAGGAAATTCTGTCAATAGGGATGACTTTAATTAGGGATATAGACAATAGGCAAGGGGGGACTGAAATTTTTTGGATTAAACTGGCAAAGGAACCAAGGTATTGGGAGCAAATAACTTGAGAGGGAAAGATGACAGAATGGGAAGACGCCAAGAGTTTAAAGAAATAGGGGGGTCCTAAATGAAAGACCAGCACTGGTAGAGTTTTTAGTAGAAGCTTGAACAGAATAATTAGTAGGGCATATAAAATTTTGTACGATAACTGTAAGAATCAATCAGATGAGGTTAGAAAGGATTGGGAAGAGAGACTGAATAAGCAGTTCACAAAGAAACAATGGGAGGATATATGTATGTCTCCCAAATATGCAACAAAATCTAAAAGATTTAGGATTTTCTTAGAAGTGTTTACACAGATATTTTTATACCCCAAGAAGACTACAGATAAATTTTCCTTAGGTAGACAGCAAATGTTAGAGGTGAGATGGGGAAGAAAGAGGTAATTTGGAACATATTTTCTGGGAGTACGGTGAATTAACGGACTTTAAGGATTTCCTGCGGTATGCACTGTCAGAGATGCTGGGTGGGCAGAATGGTATGATGAGGTAGATGATTTTTCTGAGCTATGATACAGAATCTGAATTGCCTAGACATGGTGAGGCCTTGCCATGTCTAATTATGGTGGCTGCCAAAAAATCAGCTACTAGAAAATGGAAATAAAAATCTAAACTAACTATACTAGAAGCAGTAGATATAGTAACAAAGATAAAACAACTGGAACTGAGATCTTTAGAAAAGGGTAGGAGCAAACTACATAGGAAAAAATGTGAATTGTGGGAACAATAAATACGGGGTGATGACGTTTAAAAGAAGGCAGAACTTAAATGAGCTATGTAATGTTTGACTGAAAACAATTGGGTAGAGTATAAGTGGTGTATAATGTCAACAACTGGGAGTGTGTCAGTATGGTTTGTAATGTAAAATGCTTGCAACTAGGATTGTGTTGGTGTGGTTTGTTTTCATTTATATAAATGTATGATTGCCTGTGTCATAAGTGATGGTTTAATAAAGATGTTTCTTGTTTAAAAAAGAGCAGGAATTGAATAATTTATATAATGTTTCTTAGGTTATATGATGTATAGCAATAAATGTGAAGTATAATGTTTGTAAGCTTGTTAGTACAGTTGGATTACTTTTATATAAAAGTAAATTTTACTGTGTCACAAGTGATAATTCAATAAAGGTGTTTAAAAAAAAGAAAGGAGTTGTTTAATTAATATGGTGAGGTATAACATTATCCTAAGCAGAGAAGAAAAATAAAAGGAAGGAAAGAACTTAATCCAACAAGGTAACAAAACTGCTGGTGGAAGGAGAAAATGGACACCTCAAAATCTTTAACGTTTTCGTTCAATTTAATGTCACTGAACTTCTTCAGAATCACACCCACTTTCATTACACAGTTTAAATACCTTAATAAACAAATCACATGTACTAATAATCCAATAAAACTAAATATACTAATTCATCTCATGAATAATACAAAAAAAATGTGAAAAAGAAATATGTAAAAAAGAAGAAATATGTAAATAAATATATCCCTTCATGTTAATGCACACAAAAAAGTTTTTTTGTATATATATATATATATATATATATATATATATATATGAATTCACATATTGCATGTATAAAGCACAATAAATTAAATTAAAAGTTGTACATAAAAAATGTGTATAATAATGTGCTTTATATATTGTGTGTTTAACATCTTTGTAATTGTAAAAAGCATTTAATATTAATCATATCGTTCAAACCCGGAAGCTGGTCAGCATTTAACATAATCTGCCAGATAGCTAAAAGGTTTTCAAATCACCACTAAATAAAGAGTTATTAACTCTTTCTAAAACAGAAAAAGTGAACTTTTTAAACAAAGGACAATGCAAAGAGTGCTTGGCTAAAGCATTTGAAATATCTTTTTTCTTTATAGCCAAATTGTGCTCATAAATCCGTTTATTCAAGGCACGCATATTCTTACCAATGTAAAAATGTTCACATGAAACACACTGTGCTATATATACTAAATTAGTGGTTTTACAAGTGTAATGTCCCTTCACTGTAATTGTCCTGTTGTCATGCTTCAAAATAATATTGGAAGTTCCACTAATAAATCTACACTGTTTACAAGCTAAACAAGGAAAAGTTCCTAAAGTTGCATTACAGATAGATTTGGAATCTCTATTGCCCTTCTCAAGAATCATCTTGATGTTACTTACTTTTTTGTAGGTGAAAGTTGGATGATCACCTACAATCTTTACTAATTCAGAGTTGCCCAATACAACTTTCCAATTGTCAAGAATTATGTTTTTGATAATTGACATTTCATTAGTGATGGGCAACGCAAAGGACAAATTATATTTGTTAGCAATGTTGGTAGTAGATTCTGTGGTGTTTACTTTGATCACATTTGAAATTGTCAAAATGGGGCTAGCCTTATTCTGCCTCAACACAGAAACTTCACTTATAATTGCATTTAACCAATCCACTGTGTATCCCCTGTCAAGAAAAAATCGTTTTAACTTAACACTTTCTTCATGGAAGATGTCATTACTACTGGTCAACTGGCTTAGCCATATAAATTGGCCTTTTACAACTCCACACTTCATGTGTAGGGGATGTAAGCTGTCAAAGTGTAAATACTGGTTTACAAACGTGGATTTCCTGTAAATGTTACTTTGAAAGCTGAAATCACTTGGAATGATAGTTAAATGCAAATCCAAAAAGTCTGTACTACTACCAAAATTACCTAATGTAAACTTTAAAAATGTAGTAGTACGATTTAAATCTTGAAGAAAAATTGAAAATGAACCAATATCACCTCTCCACAGAAAAATCAAATCATCAATGTACCGTCTGTAAAAAATAATATTACTGGCCATGTGATGTGTGACCAAAAATTTGTTCTCCCAAGTGATCATGACAAGGTTTGCAAAACTATGCGCAACACGTGCACCCATAGCAACCTCTGATGTTTGTTGAAACAATTCTCCTTCAAATTTGAAGAAGTTGTTGTCTAAAACTAACTCCATCAGAGTGCAGCATGTGTAAACCTTGGTGTTGTCAAAATTAACTTGCTTACTCAAATGTTCTCTCATATAATCAATACCCAACTTCTGATCTATACTAGTGTATAGAGAGACTACATCTAAGGAAGCAAAGTGAACATTATTATCATCTACCTGAATATTGTTTAGAAGCTCCAAAAGACGCCAAGAATCACGTAAATAAAATTCAGGCTGTTGTACAACTGGATTTAATAAATCGTCTAACCAGACCAAAATACTTTCTGTTTTTGAAAAAAACAGCTGAAACAATCGGTCTGAAAGGGAGATGGTCACCTAATTTGTGCACTTTTGGAATTCCAAACAAAGTGGTAATCAATCTTGGGATATTCAGTATACAAAAATGTGTAAACTGAAAAATCAAAACAACCTTCACTAAACAAATAAAAAAAAAACAAGCATCAAGTTTAGAAAAACTCTTGAGAACAATATCAATGTTAACTTTTTTGTAACAAGACTCATCAGCCAATAGTGTCTGAATGGCTGTAATGTAATCAACAGAATTCATAACAACAATGGTCCCTCCCTTGTTCACCTTCATAATACACCAATCACTGTTACTGGCCATATTTTGAAGGGCACAAACTTCCCCCATACTGAGGTTGGACCCTTGATGTAATCTACTGTTGATCTTCCTAAAGTCCCGCTCACACAACTTGCCAAAAACAAAGTGAAATTCAATAAAGGATTGTATGTACTTTTCTTTCTGATATTATGTTGTGCTGTATCAGAAACCTTCACACCATCAAAGATATATTTCAAATTTAGCTTCCTGCAGTATAGCTTGAAATCCACAATTAATTGTGGTAAGTAAACTGTATTAGATGGGATGAAAGAAAACCCTTTTTGAAGGACCGAGATCATATCATGAGATAAAACACTATCAGTTAAATTCATGACATCAATAGAAAAGTCTAATATTTTTTCTTTCCTTTGTTCTTCCCCTTGTTTCTTGTTTGGGCCTTGTTGGACCACTTGGGAGTCTTTTTGTTCCCAGAACTGTCCACCAAAAAAGGACCAGTAACATAGGAATCCACTGTTGCTAGAACTGGAGAACTTGTGTTAGGCAGAACTGTATTGTTAATGTTGTTAACATCTTGCCTAGTTTTTCTTTTAGTGACACCATTGTTATCAACCACAACACAATCGCCATTAGTGTTGTCACCACCACTTGTCTGTTTAATAGAGTTTAAAATGTTTGTGTTCTGTTGATGGCTGTAATTAACAGATTTTACCAAATAAGCTTTTTGTGAGGCATAAGCCGCAATGTCTCTTCACAGTTTACCTTGTTTTCTAGTTACCACTGACACCCTATGTCTATTGACTTTGGCTTCAATGCCTAAATATAAAAAAGCAAAGGCATTAAAGGCTTCAGAGGTCCTAATTTCTTTGTCCAAAATTTCTAATTGTTTCCTAAGGGTGCCCATTTCAGTCATATAATGTTCTACTAACATCTGCATGTAACGTAAACCCGTGTTGTTAAATAAATCTACAAGTTTGACAAAAAGGTCGTCAGCTTGTGAAACACAATTAGGAAACTTGGATAGTCTTAACCGAAATGGAACACATTTTAACCTAATGTTTTCTTGTAAATAAAAAACTTCCAACTGAAGCGACACCAGCGTCAAACTTGTTTTCTCAAGTTTGAAAATGTCTTCCTTACATTTTTCATGAATATCAGTACTGAAAGATTCATAATAATGTTGTGTTGTAGAATGTTGACAATTGGGAGTGTGTCAGTATGGTTTGTAATGTAAAATGCTTGCAACTAGGATTGTGTTGGTGTGGTTTGTTTTCATTTATATAAATGTATGATTGCCTGTGTCATAAGTGATTGTTTAATAAAGATGTTTCTTGTTTAAAAAAGAGCAGGAACTGAATAATTTATATAATGTTTCTTAGGTTATAGGTTCATAGGTTCATAGGTTCATATTAGGTTATCTGCCCTAGGGCATTTATAAGCCTAGCCAGAGTGTGTTTGGCTTTCGCCACCCATTTTAAATTAATTTTGCTATGCCCTTTTTCGAGGTTAGTATATTGTGCCTCTGTCTAACAGTGACACAGAAGTGATACCTGGGGTAAACCTACGATCTCCCATCCACTCATCAAGATTCCTCTTGAAGAGAGTCAATGAGGGACTCTGCCTAACCTGCCTGGGATTTTATTCCAGAGTGAAGGGAGCCTCTGGGTTATGAATATGTCCCTCCAGCATGTCCTATTTATTTCAGTGCTGAGGTTCAAGTCTCTCGAGCGCATAGCTCGATGGGATTTGGATTTTCTGAGGTGCAGCATGTCTATTAATTCCGGGTGGGACATGGCTTTATACATCAGGCACAGATCGCCTCTGAACAGGCAGTATGCCACTGAGTAGAGCTGGAGTTTCTTTAACCGGGCAGCATATGGCATCTGTTTGAGCCCTTTGGTCCTCTTGGTGAGGTACTTTTGGGGTCTTTCCAGTTGCTGCAGGTGTCTGGTAAGGTACATCCCAAAAGGGGCATTGTACTCAATTATGGGCCTGATGAGGGATGAGTAAAGAGGCACGATGGCCTCCCCTGATCTAGATGTGAATCCCTTCATGATTAGGTGGGCTATATAAAATGTTTTTCTAACCACTTTGGCCATGTGGTTGTCAAATGAGAGATTGCTATCAACTTGGGTCCCCAGGTCCCTAATTACTTCGTCTGTACTTAATGGATTACCACCTATGTGGTAATTTGTGGGCACTTTGTTTTTGCCAAAGGGGATGACTATACACTTTTTGGCGTTTAGTTTGAGGCCATGGCTCTGGCACCAGTTGTCTGTTTCTATGAGGCCCTTTTAGAGGATGCTTGTGTCGGCTGGAGAGTCAATTATGGCACCCAGTTTGCAGTTATCTGCGAACTTGGTCAGCCACAGTCCTTCCGTGTTGGCCTGTACCTCCGAGAAATATATACCGAACAAGAGAGGTCCCAGGACTGAGCCTTGTGGGACGCCACTTGTAACTGGTTTGAAGTCTGACATGGCTCCAGCAATTCTAACCATGTGGGTTCTGTCCTTGAGCTAGTTTGCAACCCATCTAGTGACATAGGGGTTTATATTTAAGCTGGTGAGCTTATCTATAATGCCAAGTGGGGTATTGTATCGAAGGCTTTTGCGAGGTTCAGGTAGGCTGTGTGGACCACCTTCCCCTCGTCAATGGCCTTGGTGACTGTTTCAAAGAAATCAACCAGGTTTAAGAGGCAGGATCTGCCCTTAACAAAGCTGAACTGGGTAGGATCCAGTGTCTGTAGGTCCCCAATATCTTTATTTATGAGGTCCATGATGATCCTTTCCATAGCTTTGCAGACCAAGCTAGTCAGGCTTATGGGGCGATAGTTTCCAGGATCCGTTGAGGCACCACCTTTGTGGAGAGGGACCACTGTTGCTGTACGCCACTCTTTGGATACATATCCTGTAGTAAGGCTGAGATTGAACAGTAGTTTTATGTTTGGGTTTAGCTCTTCTTGGAGTTCATGTAGGACGTAGCCCGGGACACTGTCTGGTCCCATTAATGCTGTGTTTTTTGCTGGGATAGATATTTACCTTTTGGTGGGGAGTGGGGGGAGAAGTTTGCGCTGAACCTGTCAGCTAGGATGTTGGCAATGTCTGTGGGTTTGGTGTATTTTTTGTCATTTTGGAGTAATTCTGAACATATCTGGGAATTCCCACCCAGGTTCCTAACATAACTGAAGAAAGCCAGGTGATTATCCTTAGTGTCCTGTGCAATTTTTCTCTCGAAGCTGGCCTTAGACGTTTTTATGAGTGCCCGTAGTTTTTTGCTAATACTGATCAGAGATGCCTTCCCTTTTTGGGATTTTGCTCTATCATGTAGTAGCTTCCTCCTTCTATTGTATAGTTTGTTTATGGCTGGGGTCCACCAGACAGGACGTCTGCCTTTGGAGGATTGGGTCTTGGTTTTATTTGGGATTGCATGCTCCATGCATTTCTGAAGGGGTTCATAGAATGCGTTTATAAAGGATTCTGCGGTCTGGGCCATATTTTCCACAGGCTCGGCGGCTTTGAAGGATTCCACCTCGGTTTTGAGGAGTGTGAAATTTACTTTAGAGAAGTTTTTCACTGTGGTTTTCTGGGAAGGGGGTGGGGTCGGGATGTGAATTTCCAGTGAGATTAGTTTATGGTCTGATCTTACCAGTGAGGAATACACTTCTGGTCCGGAGCATAGAGTCCCCATGTTGGTGATGATCAGGTCCAGTATGTTTTCCCCTCTTGTGGGAGTAGTAACAAGTTGTTCCATAGCATTTCAGTTTATAAATTCTAGGAAACTTTGGGCTAGGGTGTTGGAGCTAGAGTAATGCTCCCAGTCTATGTTTGGGTAGTTGAAGTCGCCCAGTATAATGGTGTTTGGAGAGACCTTCATATTTTCCTGTGCTCTCAGGAAGGCCGAGTGGGGTTCCTGGGTTTGGGAGGGTGGTCTGTAGCAGGCTATAAACCTGGAAGGCAGTTTTACCCACTGTTAGTTGCACATGGATAGTCTCTGATGCTTTGTGCTGTGCCACCAACCTGGAGGTGTGGGTATCTTTGACGGATATTGATACTCCCCCTCCTTTTGTGGTTCGGTCCAAGTTTTGGGGCCAAAAAGCATGGCATGAGGTATAACCTGGTAGTGCTGGGGTGCTCTCGGGAGCCTTGAACCTGGTTTTTGTTACTGCACAGATATCGATGTTCTCCATGCTAAGGAGAGTTTCGAGTGCGTGCATCTTGAGGTTTAGACTTCTGGCATTGAGTAGCATTACTCTTAGTTTCTTATCCCTTGTGATACCTATGGAGGTGGGTTTTTCTTTTGAGCCTTGCCTAAAAAAGGCACTATGGGGGAAGCAAGAGCCTTTGCCAATATCCAAAAGCCCAGGGGTGACAGGTGCAAGCTGTCCCTAGCGAAGCATCGTGGCTTGTCGAGCATGTCATCCCAGGCTGATAGGCATTGGATCCCCTTTGAATGACACCAATACTTCAGCCAATTGTTGAAATTGATCATCTTGTATTCATATTGTGGCATCATTCTTGGTGAGGGTAAGATGCTACTCAAGGTCAGGGTCATACCGGCCTGGGCTACATGCTCAGAGAGCTCCTCTATGTCTCTTTTCATGTAGTCCAGGGAGGTACGTCTCAGGTCATTCACACCAGCATGGACAATGACCGTGTCATATTTGTACTTGCCTTGGAGTGACCTGAGTGCTTCTGTTATGTGGCGGATCCTAGCGCCCAACAGGCAGCTCACCGTGACCTTCTCCTTGTTCAGCCTGGTGAGCGGGACGTCAGTGTGCCTGACGATATGATATATAGCAATAAATGTGAAGTATAATGTTTGTAAGCTTGTTAGTACAGTTGGATTACTTTTATATAAAAGTAAATTTTACTGTGTCACAAGTGATAATTCAATAAAGGTGTTTAAAAAAAAGGAAAGGAGTTGTTTAATTAATATGGTGAGGTATAACATTATCCTAAGCAGAGAAGAAAAATAAAAGGAAGGAAAGAACTTAGTTGACATTACTAATACCAAAAATCAAAAATAATGGAGCAAATAGTTGATTGACTAAATGAAAGTCATTAAAATAGTGATAAGATAATTATCAGTGAGCATTATAAACCTGTTTGACTGTATATGCTACTTGCAACAACTGTATCAAGTAGAAGCATGAAGGGGTCATCTGCCCCTGGGGCAAGGTTTCAGGGGACATGATCAGATCAGCAGATATAGTACCCGTGGTCTTTTTCTTTTTTGCTTTCTTCCTCTTCATTTTGGAGGAGAGGACTGTTTTTCTTTTCATTTCAGAGAAGACTTTTTCCCACTCAGCATAGTGTTGGGGGGGGGGGGCATGCTAGATCACAATGGAGGAGACCATAACTCTTAGCTGACTGCCACATAGAAATCCTTAATATACATCAAAGTGCTGGTAACCCTGAGTTAAAAGAAAACTGCTATGAATAGCAAAGAACAAGGCATTTGTCACTGTCACTACGGAAGAGTTTTATATTACTGAAATAAGTCTGGTAACGTTCATGTCACTGTGTATTTGCCTGAGCCACACTTACTGAAAGCAGTCCAGCTGTCCTGAGTCAAAGGTTGATATTCTGGATATTTCATCTGAAATTTTAAGGAAGATGACATAAATCCAGAAAATGTCTCTCTGCTCTGCCCTTTACAGTCACAGTGTTAGGGGTGGGCCTGAGCCCCACAGAAATGTCTGAAGCTGAGAGCTCTTCTCTGAAATGTATTGCTTGTCAAGAAAATTGAGAACATGAATGACCATAGAATGAGGAGGTGCTATGATGGAGGATTTAAGCCATCAGAATCTGTGTGCAGTGTGCAAATTATAATATACAATGGACCGTGTTTTAATAGGCCTCACTACATTCTCAGAATTTTCTATACAGTTGGAAATGGAGTGTTACTTTTTTTCCCTTTGATAAGCCAAAGGTGAGAAAATTATTTTACTGGGATCTATCTTGTGCAGCTTCAAGTTTAATTTCCAGCTTTTTAAGATCAACAGGCAAAATGTTTTCACAGTTTCTAGTTTTGTCAACTTTTTTTTTTCTAATGATATTACACAAATGACACATCAGGCATTTCCTGCTTTAGTTCAGCAACATTTAAGAATATCTCTACAAGGGAAACAAGTTTTTCCAGTTTCTGGGAAGGTATGTTTTTAGAGGGTAATTTTGGCCTTCTTGAATTTCAGAGAATGGCTACTCATAACAGAAAGAATGAACTGTACTTAATTGTGGCATGTTTTGTTTACTAGCTTTTCTGATGTTGGGGTGGAGAATGGTGAGAGCAGGGCGGGCTCCATCTCGACCATGTTATTGTCCAGAGACTCCATTCCATGTGCATTTCTAAGAGAGAAATATATTAACAAGAAACATTGTTTAATAAATCAGATAATTTACACAGGTCTGTTTGCTCTTCCAGGCTATTTTAAAGTAAGAAATGCAAACATTTTTGTTAGTTGTGGTATGGGGTGGGGTAGCAAGGAGTTTTGCTGCAGAGCTTCACCTGAATGTCTGAACACAAGGCAAGAAATGGCAGAAAAAGATATGTGTTTTGCGTTTATATATATATATATATATATATATATATATATATATATATATATATATAAAATACTATATGTTTATACATAGCATTTACCTCAAACTAAGTAGGAAACTTTAACTTTTAAAAAGGAGGAATGTAATATATGTGCCTAGCTTTAAAAGGATTTTGTACTTTCATCTTTTATGAGCTCAGACTGCATGTTATGTGGCCTTACATTCTGTTTCTTTTGTGCAGTCTAAAGGTGTTGAAGTTGGCCACATGTAGTCTGTTAACCATCTTGTTATTTTTGCACTTTCTGAATACCAAATATTGCAGTTAACACAGCTCCCTCAAGCCACAGTTGTGGCTCTATCTAGTGGAGACCGACAGACAACATCCCTGCAACTCTATTATTACATTGTTAGAAGTTGTGGGAGAGGTGATGCAGGGTAGCAGTTACAGGGCTGTCATGTGATGTCTTCATTGCATGCTTTGCCCTGTTTGTTAGGGTTGTTCTTTCTCTTCTAGGATCTGCCTCTCACCAGAGTATTTTATCCCCTTTCCTTAGCTCTCATCCTTAACTGTTGTGGTCTACTCATAAATGCCTATTAAAGACTTATTCCTGAAGTCAGAGGACTGGTTTGTCAAGGGGAAATGGAATCAATTGGAAGACAGATGTTAGTGGTGTAGCTAAGGGCCCCAGTAAATAAGTAAATAATCTGAGCACCATGGTGTCTTCTTCTTCTTTCGGCTGCTCCCGTTAGGGGTTGCCACAGCAGATCAACTGTTTCCATTTCTTCCTGTCCTCTGCATCTTGCTCTGTCACACCAACCGCCTGCGTGTCCTCTCTCACCACATCCATAAGCCTTATCTTAGGCTTTCCTCTGTTCCTGTTACCTGGCAGCTTCATCCTTAGCATCTTTTTCCCAATATACTCTGCATCCCTCCTCAGCACATGTCCAAACCAACGTAATCTTGCCACTCTGGCTTTGTCTCCAAACCTTCCAACCTGGGCTGACCCTCTAATATACTTATTCCTAATCCTGTCCATCCTCGTCACAACCAGTGCAAATCTTAACATCTTCAACTCTGCCACGTCAAGCTCTGACTCCTGCCTTTTTGTCAATGCCACTGTCTCCAACCCGTATAACATAGCTGGTCTCACTACCCTCTTGTAGACCTTCCCTTTCACTCTTACTGGTACTCGTCTGTCACAAATCACTCCTGACACTTCTCCACCCACTCCATCCTGCCTGTACTCTCTTCTTCACCTCTCTTCCACACTCACCATTACTCTGAACTGTTGATCCCAAGTACTTAAACTCATTCACCTTCGCCACCTCTACTCCCTGCATCCTCACCATTTCTCTGTCCTCCCTCTCATTCACACACATATATTCTGTCTTAGTCCTGCTGACCTTCATTCCTCTTCTCTCTAGAGCATATCTCCACCTCTCCAGGGTCTCCTCCACCTGTTCCCTACTCTCACTACAGATCACAATGTCATCTGCAAACATCATAGTCCACAGGGACTCCTGTCTGATTTCGTCTGTCAACCTGTCCATCACCATTGCAAATAAGAAAGGGCTCAGAGCCATGGTGTACATGTTGCATATTTGGCTATACCAGTATTCATAGTATAAACTAGATTTCTGCAGTTATGTCCTTTTGGAGGAAATATAAAAAATGTCAAATATTCTGAAATTCTGATACTAATTTATAAAAGTATACACCATTTTCTTTTATTTTTGTATAAATAGTAGAAAATAGTGATCCAGAAATAAAAGAAACAAGACTCATCAGCATTAAATTTTAATTTTGATAATGAAGTGAAAACTTGGGGGGGGGGGGTCATAAAAGTTACTGCAAGGTATACCTGAGACATGAGATGTACATCTTTTCAGATTAAAATAAAGCCCTAGTGTAGTGTTTTCGTATGAAGACATATGTCAAAAGGCCATGTTTGGCCATCTTGGTCGAGGTAAGTACTGGAGAGTGTAGTGGTAAGGTAGGGGTAGGAGATGTACGTATTTGTGTATGTGAGGGGCTGCATCTGTGAATGTTGGTCTGCCTGTGAGATGGTGTTAGGGGAGTTAGGGAAAGCATCAGTTAGTGATGCATGTGTGTATGTGTAATGGATGAATGGATGAGTGTGTGAGTGTGATCAGGTGGGTTGGCAGCTGTGTGTGTGGGTTGTGGTGGCTGTCAGACCTCCATACACTCTTAGACTAACAAGCACAGCCTATAACATTAGGTGGAGGAACCACTAGCCGCCAGGGACTATGCACTGCAAAGTGCAAATCAGCACTCACCTGCAGGGGTGAAATAACACTAGGGATACCTTTAAGGCCATGTGCTGTAATGGCACTTAAATAGTACAGGGATTGGGGTGGGAGGGAACATTAGACCCTAGGGATACCTTTAAAGTCATGTGCTGTAACAACATTTAAACAGTACAGGGATCAGATGGTGGCACTAAACTCCAGGGATCCTAGATATGGAGTGCCTTAAATACACATATGTGAGGAAAAGGTACAGTAAACAACCAGACACCAGGGAAAATGAGTGTGCCATAGGAGGCACAAAGCAAACCTTAAATCCCTGTACCCTTCAATATCCCACAAATGTAGTCCTTTTTGTCACCATGGTACACCGGGGATGTAATTAGTAGAATATATATTTTATGTATACAAAGAAGTGGGGAAAGAGATTTGAACCATGGCATTCAAAACTCCTGCATTAGCCCATTGCATTTTTGTTTTTCAGGCTGCAAAGCCTGAAACAGGTCATGTTGTATGAGGGAGAGGGCTGCAATTTCACTCTAGTAAGCAGTTAGTGCCCTAGCAGGCGTGTACTGCAGGCTTGGAAGTGTATTATCTGGTAATACAGATTGCTTTTCATTGTCTGTGAAGTGTGGTCAGGCGAAGAAGAGACTTAATGGGAATTCTGACCAAAGGGACAGATAGGGGCTATATGGTATGTGTTTGCATGTGTGTGCGTTACTGGAGTTTATGTGAGTGTGAGAGTGCCTTGGGGAAAGTGCCTGTATTTACATGATGCAACCACCACAGATAACTACTATGGGAAGTGCTGATTTGTAAATCACAGTAGTTAACTGTGATTATTAGAGATACAAATTAGCCAATAATAAGGTATGTCCTCATTACTGCTAATGTGTCTGTGAATCACAAAATACCACATCATATAAAAAAGGCCTTTTCACCACTTGCCTTATGGCACATATTGGAGAGGTTAATGAATTCTCAGGCTCATCTTCTGCACTGATGTCTTGGATTGTCCCCTCAAATTACGTTACCCAATGTCCTACTTTGAACATTAGAAAAGGTGGTTTCTCAGAGCTGAGGGAGGCTTGGTTGTGGGTAGATGGCATTTTCTGAACTGTTAAAAAAGGTCGCCATAATATAAAATGATGCTTGATGTACAAGAATAAGTTGAGCAAACTGAGATCTTATGTTTCCACATTATGCATTAGGAAATGTGAACATCAGGTACCACTGTTCTACCATTACATGACTGCCACACAGTTTTGGGGAGAATATAAAGTGGAAGCATTGTATGGGAATTAGATATTTAATGCTGGTATTTGTAGTTCAGGGGTTATAGTTTTAGAAATGCCTATCACAGCTGTGTGCTTGGAAGTTTAGATTTCACCAAAACACACAAGCATACAGACATATTACACAAAGCTGCATTTGTGAAGATTCGAAATCTCAGATTGGTGTAGCCATAATCTAATTCAGTTTCATAAATAACTATTCCACAAAGAGGGTTTTAAGCAGGCTGGCTACTTGAAGAGTAGATACATTAAAGCTATGAGGCAATAAACAAAAGACAGTGCTGGCAAATAAAGTCCTGAATGGAGATGCTGGTGTGACCACCAATTTATATTAAAATTAGAATAAGAACTGGCACTGGCTAATATCTGAGGGATATGTTTTTAGGATTTAATGGTGTACACTGCCATGATTAACATGGGGTCTGAAGAAGACGCATGAAGGGCTCTCTAGTGAAATGTTAAAAGACATATATTACCAAGAATCAAAAGACAAAAAAAAGACTGAAAATACAGGAGAAGAACGAATATTGAACATTACTGTCCTCCTTTAAACTTGTTTTTTTTGCAGAAGGCAAGACCCCTGTACTTCACAATTGCAAACATTATGCATCACTTATAATCTACCCAATTATTTTCATTACATAGCTCATTTAAGACCTGCCTTCTTTTAAACCTCATTCCTTCCCTGTGTGTATTGTTCCCACATTTCCCATTGTTGTAACCTGGTCCTTGAGTATTTGTGGAGACCCCTATCACAGAGAAAAATAAAACTAGTTCTCTGACCTTAGTATTAGCTTTTTGCAGGGAACTGCTTAGGAAACGTAAAAGCTAATATTCCAGAATAAAGTGCCAACCTTGTAACAGCTTATAAAACAATAAACCAGAAATATAGACAGTCGGATGACTAAATATTTTGCTAAAATTGGAAGAGGACTAGCCTATAGATAACTGAATATCTAGTTAGGAATGTGAATTGTCATTTCACTACTCATGACTCAGGCAAGCCCCTTTACTTGAACAATAAGCCATATTTTCAGTCATATCCTCTATTTTCTATTACATTTCTGTTAATTGATACTATACCCTGCAACCATAAGTACTGGTACGACTCCATCATAGTCCATGTGGGAGTGAATGACTTGAGATGTACCTCACTGGACTATCTGAAGAGAGACATGACTGAGCTCTCAGATAGTGTCACAGGCATGTATAAGCCTAGCCTTAAGCAGCATTTTACCCTCTCCAAGAATGATGCCACAATACAAACAAACAACAAAAAATGATTGACTTTAACAATTGGTTTAGCTTCTGGTGTCAGTCCAAGGGGCTCCAATATCTGAGTTGGTCTGCATCTGTCTCCTCTATACTTTTGGCTACTGGCAAAGGCATTAGCCACCCCTATTGTGCCTACCTCCCAACATAAAATCCTCTCTAGATAAATTCAAGGTACTGCTGTTTAATCCTAGGAGTCTAAACTAGAAATTGCACTCCCTGGAAGCACTCCCCACTTTGTAAGATACTAATATCTGTGCAGTCACCAAGACATGGTTTAAAGGTGTGGAAAGCACCCCAGCCATGCAGGGCTACAATGCTGTCAATATGTTCTGACCACAAACCGAGCATGAAAAAAAACAAAGGAGGAGGAGGAGGTGTATCCATTTTCATTAAGGACAAGTACATCTTGAGACTGGTCAAACAGTATGACTCTTTTGAGCTACTCCATGTCAAATTAACTATAGGGGAAGCCCGCTACCACATCATAGCTAGCTATAGGTCCCTCTACCACAAAACAGGAAAAGCATACTTCATACCTGGACTTACTGAAGTCACATGCCATACAGCCCAACACTCATGGGTGATTTTAATTATCCTACCATTGACTGGGAAACATACATGACCACAGACATGCTGGTTCAGAGGTTCTTGGACTTTGCCAATACAAATGCTCGAGAACAGTTAGTCAGCACACCCACAGGAGGCTCAAATGTCCTAGACAAAGTACTCAGTAACATGGCAGAGCACTACACCCCCCTTCCCCCATGTGATACACTCTGTGGTAAGATTGGATCATAAATCAGTCTCATTTGATGTAATTATAAGACCGGATACCCCATCAAGCTCAAAAATGCTTAAGAATTTTTCAAAGAAAAATTACCTCCTACTAAGTGATGTTATAAGAAGTTTCAAAACCCCCTCAAACACAGATAATACAGACTCCTATGCAGAGGTGTATACCAATACCCTATATAACCACTTAAGCAGTTGTATAAAATCAGCTTTACCTGACCGGATTAAAACCAGGTATTGCCAAAAAAAAACCAAGCCACCTTGGTGGACCCCTAGTATAAACAGGCTATACAACAATAGAAAGAAGCTAATGTTCAAGAACAAGGGGGAACTGGCTCGGCATAGGAATAAATCCCTTTCAAGCTTAACCAAACAAATTAGATATCTTGTCAAGTCCTTCAAAGCTAATTATGAAGTAAAAATAGCCTTCCTAGCTAAGGGTAATCTCAAGGCATTCTTTAACTATGTCCATAATCTAAAAGGGAATACCCAGCTATGCGCTGAACTGATTGTGGATGGCACTACCCATACTCAACTGGATGTAATAGCCAACCTGCCAGCTGACAGTTTTGGAGCAAATTTCATCTCCCTATCTCCTCCAGTCATCCCCCAAAGTATCTCTACCACCATTCCTCAGCCTATTATATCAAGAGAACAGGTAATCTCAGCACTCTCCAAGGCCAAAACACAGCATCAGTGGGACCAGAAAACATCTTGGGTTGCCCTTTAAACAACTTAAAACATGACCTAACAGAGCCACTTGCATTTCTATTTAACCACAGCCTGCGAACTGTCTATGCTCCTGCAGAATGGAGGACAGCAACACTATTCCCTCTATACAAATGGGGACCATCAACTGACCCTGGAATTATAAGCCCATAAGCTTGCCTAGCCTCATTATGGACTACGGATCAACAATAAAACATGAACAAATGCGAATAAAACTTAGTAAGGAATACTTTAGAAGACTTAAATTAATCCTGAAAACAGCACTGACATCTAGGAATAAAATTCAAGCTATAAACCAATTTGCTTTTCCTGTCCTAACTTACAGTTGTGGAGTGACTGACTGCACCCAAAATGTGTTGGATAAATTAGATGGGAAAACAAGAAGGATGTGTCATACTCACCAACTGATTTATAAAAATCAGTGCATACCAAGATTATACATTCCCTGTTCTGAAGGATGGATGGGCCTCTGAAATTGATTACACAAGACCCAAATGTAGTGAAAGTTTTAAAATGTGAGGAGAACAAATCTAAGATGACTTCCCTACTTAGGCTAGCAGAAACGTATTGGCATCAAGCAGGAATGGAAACCAAAATACAAGTAGATAAAAATCAGGGAGCAACTGAATGTGCCAAAAACAAAAGAAAGAATATAAGGTGAAGGACCAGATGAGAAGACAAGAAATGTGGAAAATGCATAAATATAGTTGTAAGTACAGAAAACCTCTGAAAGAAACTCATGTTGATCAGGATCAAATGCAGGAATGGTTAAGGAGAGGTGAATTTAAACCAAGAGATGAAAGGTTAAAATTGTCGGCACAAGATAGTGGTCTACGCACACTTTGGGTTACAAAGTCTATTGAATATGTGGAAGAAACAGACAAATGTAGGTTTTGTAAAACAGAATTGGAAACAGTTGCACACCTTGTTGCTGGGTGAGACATACTAATGGCAGAACGACTGTATAGTGAAAGGCATAATAATGTGGCAAGACTGTTGCACTGAGGATTGTGCAAACATCACATTATGGTATTGAAGTGCTGAAAAACATTGGAAACATGAGCCACAAAGCATCATAGAAAATGATGAAGACTGCATGACATGGGATCATCCATTACCAACAGTTCAAAAGATAGATGCTAGAAAAACAGATATAGTGATCCATGAAATGAAGACAAGAGTATTGATCAGTGAAATCGCCACACCCAATGACTACAGTGTATTGCATACAGACAGACAAAAAGTCATAAAATAATCAAGATTTGCAGGCAGAAATGAGAGCAATGTGGAAGAAAGATACCCAGATAGTTCCAATAGTAGTATGAGCAATGGGTCTTATAAAAAAGAATCTACAATCATATTTAGATATGTTACCAATACATGTAACTCCGTACGAGTTGCAGAAGGGGTCATTACTGGGCACACTGCGGGTGTTGCGAAGTGCGCCTCTGGCTGACATCAAAGATTGAAACAATACTAATATCATGAACTTTAATCATACTTTGACTTAGGAATGGGGTCCATTCTCGATATGGTATTAGAAACCCAAAAGATTTGGAGAAATTAAAAAAGGGAGAGCTTATTAACAAGGACAACAAGGACATAAGCAATCTCCAAACTCTGGACCGAACCCAGTTCAGATTCATTAAAGGTAGATCATGCCTGTTAAACATGGTTGACTTCTTCGAGAAAGTCACCAAGGCCGTGGACAAGGGAAAAACAGTGCATACCACCCACCTTGATCTAGCCAAAGCATTTGACACAATGCCCCACTCAGGTATGATAGAAAAACTGTTCCATTTGGGAACTTATCCCTACATTACCTGATGGGTTGCCAACTGTCTCACTAACAGGACACATACAGTCAAAGTGAGTGACTTCACTTCTAGCAAAAGACCCAGTCACCAGTGGCATATCACAGGGCCTATGGTAGGCCCCTTACTGTTAGAAATGTATTTCTCCAAAGTCCAGACAAACTTGGACAGCCTATGGCTTACCAAGTTCGCTAATGATTGCAAACTGGGAGCAATCATGGAGTCCCCCAGTGATGTTAATATACTGCAGACAGGGTTAATGCAGACAAATGATTGGTGCCAAAGCTATGGATTAAAGCTAAATGCAAAAAATGCATTATTATTCCCTTGGGGAAAGGTGACATCCCTGCTAATTAAATTAAAGACAACACCCCCCCCCCCAAGTGTAGATCAAGTGGTATGTGATCTGGGTACTCAGGTTTATGGCAATCTGAACTTTGACCACCACATATCCACAGTAGTAAGGAAATCCTTCTTTGTGGCACATTGTATAAGTAAAGGCATTGCATGTAGATCTAAGGATGTTATAATTCCATTATAATCAGCCCTGAGACAAATAATTGAGTATAATGATCCTTTTTCCATGTACCTCACCAGATACCTGCAACAACTGGACAGACCACAGAGGTTTCTCACCAAGAAATTACAGGGTACGCAAAACAAGTCTTGCACAGAAAGACTGAAAGCCCTGGTACTGTATTCTGTCTCCTACAGGTTGCTAAGGGGTGACATTTGTCTACTTTATGATGGAAATTGTACACATTTCTAAATCAAACTGCACAAGGGTCACTCATGCCAGGAATCTTAACCTAGCATCTGACATGAACAGGTCATGCTGGAGAGATAGATGCAGTGCCACTTGTCTGGAACAAGCTTCCAGTTCACATGAAACAGAGCCCCCCCTGACCCTCTTCAAATGCAACCAAGATCAATAAATGGGTGACCACAAATTCACTCCTGGAGTGGCACCCATGTCCTTCCTAGACAGAGGAAGTTGGCATTAACTATCATAGACCCTTACCTCTGTCAACTTCACTCACCTAACTACCAACAGTTGGAACATCTCTAGATAACTATAGCTAGGCTTGTAAGGACTCTAGAGCCGTTAATCTAGTAACCGTCTATGAACCTATAAGTGTTCTAATGGGATATAAACCCATATCTTTGTTTGTAATATCTTCAGGCATATTAAAATAAATTTAGTTTTATTTAGATATTGTGATTTATTTATAATGTAGTGGGACTGGACCTGGGGGCCTTTTTCATCCTAAATAACTGACAAAAATTTAGAGTAGTTCGTGACACGTTATTCAACAAGAATAATATAAATTTAAACAGGATACTTAAAGACACTATATAAATGTAGGCAGTATTTGTGAGTAAACCAACCTCCCAAAAAAGACATAGACATTTCTAATTAATGTACAAGAAAGTACAGAGGAGAAAAAAATAGATTTAAGTTATTTCAGTATCACATTGGTAGCAAGCTTCTCTAAAAATAAATACTGTGACTTGAGATCGCAAAGATATAGATAGAATTTAGAGAATGCATCACTGCTGTAACTCTAGGAAGTTTTTTCAAAGTGCCATCTCTGATCTGGGACTAAATGTCACACACATTATCTGTTATTTTACTGGAGACAGGATATCTATGTGAGTTCATTCTGGTTGGAATGTTTTTCCTGACTCACACATATAGCCTTTCCATGGACATGTAAGTAATATGTCCTATGCACACCGCCTCAAGGCCCTATACCTGTATTCTGTCCCTTACAGGCTTTTGATGGGAGATCTATGCCTGGCATACAGGTCATTGTCAGACCCCACTTTGGTGGACCTCCTGAATATCCACAAAACAAACAGTACCAGAATTACCCATTCTAAAGACTTAAATCTTGCCTGTGATATAAATAGGACCTGCTAGAGAGATAGGTATGTATCCCAAAGACTACCCCATCTATGGAAGAGGCTCCCCATCCATGTGAAGCAGAGTTCCTTCTGCACCCAATTCAAGTGCAACTTGGACAATTGGATGGTAAACCAGAAATTCATCCCTGGTTTGGCACCTATGTCTCTAATGCAAACAGGTAACCTGTAAATGGTTCATCTCCCAGACCCATGTTTACACTTATCAAAGGTATCAGAACTTAGGGATTTGGGATGCATGGGTAGGCTTAAAAAGGCCCTTGTGGTCATTAGCCTAGTAAACACCTATGAACCTATGAATATTTCATACACTGAATAACACAAATGACACTCTGGGATACACACACATAAGACTACTGTATCCTGAGCTGTCTATCTGAGGAGTTACTGCAACTTCCCTGTATCTCATGCCAGGAGGGCAGGTGTTGCTTTGTTTATACTGGAACTTACTTTTAACAACAAGCCCAGGGAGTCATAAAGAGCCCCCACTGCTCAGTTAACGGATGCAGGGAAAAAGGTCTTACATTCATGATGCTGTATTTTGCAATTCAGCGACACAGTTGCAATGAGGAAATATCTCATTATTGGCTAATCTGCATGTTTCTAAATATACTGTTAACTACTTAGAATGCAGATTAGCACTTCCTATGGTAGTTAAGAGTGGTAGCAGCAGCATCATGGCAGCACAGGCACCCCCATTCATTTTCACGCACACACACACACACACACACACACACACACACACACACACACACACACACACACACACACACACACACACACACACTGCACCCCATTCCTGTCCCTGTGTTGTCAGAACATCTTCATTGTCTCCATTTTCTTGCCTGCCATTAATACCAGACATTTGAAGTTTTTTTTATACTTCTTATCCTTCAGTAAATCCAGGCAGTGCAAAAGTTGTTAGACTAGCATCTTTCTAAGTTTGTAGGAGGCATATTTTTAATCCATACTCCAAACCTATCAGACCTGAATGTACGGCAAGTGCAATGGCTCTAAACTCCTATGAAAGTCAAAACAAACAAAAGCCAGCACAAAATGTGTGGTTTTAACACAATTTAATGTGTAAAAAACATAACAATGGGTGAAGGGACATAAATACAAATCCTAATCCCCAAACCAAACCGGTTTCGGCTTAATAGCCTTCTTCAGTGGAAGACAAAATACAAAATAAAACATAGAACCAAAAGGTCCTTCTTATAAAGCCAAAGGCAGGTGCCAACATACATTCCTATTGGTTAGTTCATAAATGCTGATTTAGACCAGGAGGGAAAAGCCCCCCCCCCCAGTTTAATTATCCATTTTTTCTCTTTAGTGTTCAAAACGCTGTGCCAACCAACTTTATCCCTACAATTCCCTATAATATGATCAATAATAGTAAATCTAATACCGAAGTATTATGTTTGCAAGTGTGTTTATACAGAGCACAACGTTTTGAAAACTAAGGAGAAAAAATGGATAATTATACTAGGGGGGCTTTTCCCTCCTGGTCTAATGAACATTTATGAACTAACCAATAGGAATGTTTGTTGGCAACTGCCTTTGGCTTTATAAGAAGGACATTTTGGTTCTATGTTTTGTTTTGTATTTTGTCTTCCACTGAGAAGGCTATTAAGCCAAAACCGGTTTGGCTTGGGGGTTGGGATTTGTATTTATGTCCCTTCACCCATTGTTATGTTTTTTACACATTAAATTGTGTTGAAACCACACATTTTGTGCTGGCTCTTGTTTGTTTTGACTTTCTTTGGAGTTTAGAGCCGTTGCACTTGCCATAAGTGCGGGTCTGAGAGGTTTGGAGTTTGCATTGTTGAGTTCCCGCTGGTGGCATTTTCTGTGTGGACATCATCTAGCAAGGCAGGAGCTTGGTAGCCGTTTTGTCAGTTGGTTTGGTATTCAACTGATGGATTCCTCAATGTATCGTTATTGGGGCATGGTTTTTGTTGTGTGCATTCCACTTTTTGCTGATATCAGTGCTTTTTGCTAATACTGGATTTCTACCAAGACGGCCCGGTTGGGATTACTTCTATGACTCTATGACTAGCTGAAGGTACTGTTTTGCCATACGTATGGAGAAAATCTTATTATTTGTTTGTATGGGCAGAAACAAGTTATCTGTCTGCCTTCTGGAGCTGTGTGATAACCGATCGATGGGATATATGTTTCTTTTGTGGCTCCATCACTTATTGGAGTGAGATGTGTTTGAGACATCACGTTATGGTTCTTTCTAATTTTTTTGTTTGGGATGAATCACAAATTATCAGGTTTTGTGCTCACTACAATTTCTGCTGCCGTGGTTCTCATTTTCTTGATAATACAAGATGATATTGTTACCGCAGTCGAATTATAGATTTGATCAGCACTACACGCATTGTTCCATGTGTTTCAGCTATTCATTTATGTGAATTTGCAGCGGTCACATTGAAGGAGCAGCATTTATTGGATATATCCACCATTGGTTCCAGAGAACTATCTGTTGAATATTGTGATGATAGGGAATATACACCTTTCTTGCTTTTTGCTGTATGAAGGAGTTTTCGGCCTATGGAATTAAGGACATAGGACTGGACACGTCAAGGTTCTGTGTTGTATGGTAAATGTTGATGCTTAACTGCAAATGTGGACTCCATTTTTGGCCGTTGTCTATATTTTCAGTAGTGAGCGTAGCCGCATTGGGGCCTATGGAACCGACGGAATAAGAAAGATATTAAGACATTATATTGTGGGGTTTATCTGCGCTGCTAATACCTTTTTGGGGCTGTACAACTAGCATCGACAATTGTGTATATTGGTCTTACAATTCCCACATTTATATGGTTCGGGTCTTTGGTTTATGAACCTTGTGGCTTACTTTTGTTATAATAACATTGCTATCATGGCTAAGGGTAATTTTCTAATTTTTGATTCTGTGATTTTTTCAAACATAACACTTGTTTAGGATGTGGCCATTATAATATACATATATTAAGTTTTTGATAATTGTATGGATTTTTGTGCCCATGAAATTATCGACATATGTTTGGAAACATCAAGGCTCTGTATTGTGGGGCTGATTTTTATACTCTACCTGCAAATGTGGGGTCTATTCTGGGCCGTTGTACATACTTTATATGGTGAACAACTAGCTTTGAGACTTGTGAAATCAATGGCTCTGTTTTTTGAATCATTTAAAGTATTCAATTGTATTTATTACTGCTTGGTAGTAACTTGATTAAAGTGTAGCTATCATTCTAAGTCTTTTGGATTAAGCACTTGGGCTTCAGACCAGTTGTTTTACATTAGGAAGGTTTGTGGCCTGCACTGTGGTGGCAGGACAGGTAGCTTACATCCTTCTAAGTTGTGAACTGCTGATTGAGGGCTCAGTGTCTGTTATTCTAAAAGTGTATTAGTTCT
This sequence comes from Protopterus annectens, assembly GCF_019279795.1. NCBI lineage: Eukaryota > Metazoa > Chordata > Ceratodontiformes > Protopteridae > Protopterus > Protopterus annectens. Next base: position 1,673,704,085 of record NC_056741.1, read on the forward strand.
GGTTTAAGCACTTGGGCTTCAGGCCAGTTATTTTACATTAAGAAGGTTCGTGGTCTGCACTCTTGTGGGAGGAGAGGCTGGACTCTGCCCTTCTGAGCTGGGAATTTCTGGTTAAAGGCTTATAGTGCCTGCATATTTGAACTGTTTCTTACTAAAACTGGTACACCTTGTTTGCTGTAGCATAGACTAGATCCAGGCCTGCTGAATCTAGCTTTGTTTGTATGCTTGTTGTTTGTTTGCTTGTTATTTCCCTGAAACGCTAATTCCACCTAAAACGCGGCTTTTCAGAGCTTCTGTGGATCCCTAGTGATATCTGCATTGCTTACTGTACTTATTTCCTTGTTTCACTTGAAAGAAAGTTACTGTTTGTCATTTTTGCATTTAAGTTACCTGTAACACATTGCATTTAAGTTACCTGGCACTTGCTCACTAAAGCAATTATATAAGTCAGCACTAAAATATTAAAAGCACTACACCCTCACAAACTCCCCTTGAGTACCTTGTTCCCCATTGGCCCTTTTTTTCAATTATAAAGGAATTCCCAGTACTATTCTAGCATGTCCAAAGGTCAGTTGTCAATCTCCTCTCTGGTCCAGCTGGTGAATCTGGGAATCTTGAGGCAATGTTACAACTGCCTCATGTACACAGACAACCCTCTCCTCCTCCCAACAAATTCCAACACATGTGACAGATGCAACCATATAGCCATACTGGAGGCTAAGCTCTCTCAACTCAGTACTGGCGAAACCAGTCAGGAGGAGAAGGAAACCACACTCACTACAATTCCAGTCTCACATAGACCTACCACGACAGCAAACCAAACACATAAACACACAAAAACATACTTGGAGGTTCTAAATAAAAATCTGCCTAAGCAGCAGAGACCTCCAAAGCAGACACCCAAGCAACCACTACCCCAAAACAAAACACGTGCAACACATAGCTCACAAAGCCAGTGTGCCGAACAGTCACAGCCCTTAAGGCTAAACAACACACCTGATACACTTGTAATAGGTGACTCTATCGTCAGGCACACTGACGTCCCGTTCACCAGGCTGAACAAGGAGAAGGTCACGGTGAGCTGCCTGTCGGGCGCTAGGATCCGCCATATAACACAAGCACTCAGGTTACTCCAAGGCAAGTACAAATATGACTTGGTCATTGTCCATGCTGGTGTGAATGACCTGAGACGTACCTCCCTGGACTACATGAAAAGAGACATAGAGGAGTTCTCTGAGCATGTAGCCCAGGCCGGTATGACCCTGACCTTGAGTAGCATCTTACCCTCACCAAGAATGATGCCACAATATGAAGACAAGATGATCAATTTCAACAATTGGCTTAAGTATTGGTGTCATTCAAAGGGGATCCAATGCATGTCAGCCTGGGATGACATGCTCGACAAGCCACGATGCTTCGCTAGGGACGGCTTGCACCTGTCACCCCTGGGCTTTTGGATATTGGCAAAGGCTCTTGCTACCCCCATAGTGCCTTTTTTAGGCAAGGCTCAAAAAACAAACCCACCTCCATAGGTATCACAAGGGATAAGAAACTAAGAGTAATGCTACTCAATGCCAGAAGTCTAAACCTCAAGATGCATGTACTCGAAACTCTCCTTAGCATGGAGAACATCGATATCTGTGCAGTAACAGAAACTGGTTCAAGGCTCCCGAGAGCACCCCAGCACTACCAGGTTATACCTCATACCATGCTTTTTGGCCCCAAAACTTGGACCGAACCACAAAAGGAGGGGGAGTATCAATATTCGTCAAAGATACCCACACCTCCAGGTTGGTGGCGCAGCACGAAGCATCAGAGACTATCCATGTGCAACTAACAGTGGGTAAAACTGCCTTCCAGTTTATAGCCTGCTACAGACCACCCCCCCAAACCCAGGAACCCCACTCAGCCTTCCTGAGAGCACAGGAAAATATGAAGGTCTCTCCAAACACCATTATATTGGGTGACGTCAACTACCCAAACATAGACTGAGAGCATTCCTCTAGCTCCAACTCCCTAGCCCAAAGGTTCCTAGAATTTATAAACTCAAATGCTATGGAACTACTTGTTACCACTCCCACAAGAGGGGAAAACATACTGGACCTGATCATCACCAACATGGGGACTCTATGCTCCAGACCAGTAGTGTATCCCTCACTGGTAAGATCAGACCATAAACTAATCTCACTGGATATTCACATCCCGACTCCACCCCCTGCCCTGAAAACCACAGTGAAAAACTTCTCTAAAGCAAATTTCACACTTCTCAAAACCGAGGTGGAATCCTTCAAAGCCCTGGGGCCTGTGGAAAATATGGCCCACACCGCAGAATCCTTTATAAACGCATTCTATGAACACCTTCAGGAATGTATGGATCATGCAATCCCAAATAAAACCAAGACCCAGTCCTCCAAAGGCAGACGTCCTGTCTGGTGGACCCCAGCCATAAACAAACTATACAATAGAAGGAGGAAGCTACTACATGATAGAGCAAAATCCCAAAAAGGGAAGGCATCTCTGATCAGTATTAGCAAAAAACTAGCATGTCGAGGGATCAGTTGCTTGTGTCCTCTCCTGCTCAGCTGGTGAACCTGGGAATATTGAGGCAATGTTACAATTGCCTCATGTACACAGACAATCCTCTCCTCCTCCCACAAAACACAAATACATGCGAGAGATGCAACTATACGGCCAAACTGGAGGCTGAGCTCTCTCAACATAGGACTGGCAAGACCAGTCAGGAGGAGAAGGTTACCACACACACTATAGACCCAGTCTCACATAGTACCATCACAACCTCAAATCATACACATAAACACACAAAGACATACTCGGCTCTGATCAAAAATCTACCAAAACAGCAGAGGCCACCAAAGCAGACACCCAAACAACCACCACCTCAGAACACAACACCTGCAACACATAGACCTCACAGTCAGAGTGTCAAACAGTCACAGCCCTTAAGGCCAAACACAATGCCAGACACACTAGTCATTGGTGACTCCATAGTCAGACACACTGACGTCCCACTCACCAGACTGAGTAAGGAGAAGGTCACAGTAAGCTGCCTGTCGGGCGCTAGAATCCGCCACATAACGCAAGCACTCAGGTCTCTCAACAGCAGGTACAAATACGACTCAGTCATTGTCCACGCTGGTGTAAACGACCTGAGATGTACCTCCTTGGACTACATGAAAAGAGACATTGAGGAGCTCTCTGATTATGTAGCCCAGGCAGGTATGACCCTGACCTTGAGCAGTATCCTACCTTCACCAAGAATGATGCCACAATACAGAGATAAGATGATCAGCTTTAACAATTGGCTTAAACTCTGGTGTCATTCAAAGGGGATCCAATGTCTGTCTGCCTGGGATGACATGCTGGACAAGCCACGCTGCTTCGCAAGGGACGGCTTGCACCTGTCACCCCTGGGATTCCGGATATTGGCAAAGGCTCTTGCCACCCCCATAGTGCCTTTTTAGGCAAGGCTCAAATCTAAACCTACCACCCTAGAACACAAAAAGGAAAAAACTAAGGGTAATGCTGCTCAATGCCAGAAGTCTAAATCTCAAAATGCACGCACTCGAGGCCCTTCTCAGTATGGAGAACATCGATGTCTGTGCAGTGACAGAAACCTGGTTCAAGGCTCCTGAGAGCACCCCAGCACTATCAGGTTTTACCTCTTATCATGCGTTCCAGCCCCAAAATCCGGACAATACCAAGAAAGGAGGTGGGGTATCCATATTCATCAAAGACACCCACACCTCAAGACTGGTGGCAACGCACGATGCATCGGAGACCATCCAGGTGCAATTAACCATAGGCAAGACTGCTCTACAAATTGTAGCATGTTACAGGCCACCCTCACAAACTCAGGAACCTCACATGGCCTTCCTGAAAACACTAGAGGGGATAAATGTATCACCAAACACTATCATACTAGGTGACTTCAATTACCCTAATATAGACTGGGAACACTACTCAAGCCCAAACACCCTAGCCCAAAAGTTCCTGGAATTCATAAACTCAAATGCCATGGAACAACTAGTCACCATCCCCACAAGAGGAGAAAACATACTTGATCTCATCATCACGAACATGGGAGCACAATGTTCAACACCGGAAGTATACCCCTCACTGGTGAGATCAGATCACAACTAATCTCGCTGGAGGTCCTCATCCCACCCCACCTGAAATAAAAAGACCACAGTAAAGAACTTCTCGAAGCCGACTTCACACTTCTAAAGACTAGTGTGGTCTCCTTTAAGGCCCCCGAGCCGGCAGAAAACAGTACTCAAGCCGCTGAATCATTTACAAATGCCTTCTACCAGCACCTGCAGGACTGCATGGATAAGGCAATCCCAAGCAAAACAAAGACTCTTTGTACCAAAGGCAAGCGTCCAGTCTGGTGGACCCCAGCCATAAACAAACTCTACAACAAAAGGAGGAAGCTACTACAAGATAGAGCAAAATCCTTAAAAGGTAAGACACCCTTGATCACTATAAGTAAAAAACTAAGAGCTCTCATAAAATCATCCAAAGCAAATTTTGAGAGAAAAATAGCTAAAGACTCAAAAGACAATCATAAGGCCTTCTTTAGCTATGTTAGAAACCTGGGAGGAAACTCCCAGATATGCTCAGAACTAGTTCAAAATGATGTGAAGATTACTGATCCTACAGACATTGCCAACATACTGGCTGACAGGTTCAGTGCAAACTTCTCCCCTCCCCAAAAGGAGAGATATCTATACCAAGCGATTGCAGCCCCCAAACATCTCCAACGCCCAAGTGAGAACTGCTCTCTCCAAAGCAAAAAACACAGCATCCATGGGACCTGATGGTGTCCCCGGCTGTGTGCTCCACGAACTCAACGAGGAATTAAACCCACAGCTAGGACAGCTGTTTAATCATAGTCTTACCTCTGGATACGCACCCAGGAGTGGCGCACTGCAACTGTGGTCCCACTTCACAAAGGCGGTGCCTCCACCGACCCTGGAAATTACCGCCCATTAGCTTGACAAGCCTTATCTGCAAAGCCATGGAGAGAATCATAATGGACCTCATAAATAAAGACATAGGGAATTTGCAGACTTTGGATCTATCCCAGTTTGGCTTTGTCAAAGGCAGATCATGCCTTCTAAACTTGGTTGACTTTTTCAAACAGTCACCAAAGCCATTGATGAGGGAAAGGCAGTCCATACAGCCTACCTCGATCTGGCGAAGGCCTTCGATACAATACCCCACTCGGGTATCATTGAAAAACTCATCAGCTTAAATGTTAACCCATACATCACAAGATGGGTTGCAAACTGGCTGAGTGACAGAACCCACAGGGTCAGAGTTGCTGGCGCCATGTCAGACTCAAAGCCTGTCACAAGTGGTGTACCACAGGGCTCAGTCCTGGGCCCACTCTTGTTTGGCATCTACTTTTCCAAGTACAAGCAAACACAGGAGGGTTATGGCTGACAAAGTTTGCAGATGACTGCAAACTGGGCCATAGTAGAAAACACATCTGACACAGATATCCTTCAGAAGGGTCTCACAGAAACGGATAACTGGTGCCAGAGCCATGGCCTAAAGTTAAATGCCAAAAATGCATAGTCATACCCTTCGAAAAACAAGGTTACCCCTAGCTACCAAATAGGTGGCAATCCACTGAGCACAGAAGAAGTTATCAGGGACCTGGGGACCCAGGTTGATAGTAGTCTGTCATTCGACACCCATGTAGCTAAAGTAGTTAGGAAGACCTTCTACATTGCCCACCTTATCATGAAGGGATTCTCATCTAGATCAAGGGAGGTCATAGTCTCCCTATACTCATCACTCATCAGACCAATGATTGGGTACAATGCCCCATTCGGAATGTATCTGACCCGACACTTGCAGCAGCTGGAGAGGCCACAAAAGTTCCTCACCAAAAGGATAAAGGGTCTCAAACATCTGTCCTATGCTGCCCGACTGAAAGAACTCCAGCTCTATTCAGTCGCTTACCGCTTGCTCAGAGGTGACCTTTGCCTAACATACAAGGCCATGTCAAACCCAGATTTGATGAATATGCTTCACCTCAAAAATCTAGATCCGTCAGAGTCACAAGGGCGGAGACTTAAACCTTGACACGGCTATTAATAGGACGTGCTGGAGGGATAGATTCATCACCCAAAGACTCCCTATGCTGTGGAATAAAATCCCGGTATATGTGAGGCAGAGCACCTCGCTGGCCTTGTTCAAGAGAAATCTTGACCAATGGATGGGAGATCGCAGATATACCCCAGGGATTACCTCAGTGTCACTGCTCAACAGAGGCACAGCAAAATAATGGGTATAGTTCCCCATACTAAAGGGGTGGCGTAAGCCACAAAACTATGGGCTAGGCTTGTAAATGCCCTCGGGCAGATAGCCTAGTATGAACCTATGAACCTATGAACCTATGAACTATGGGCACTCAAAAAAATCGTCTAAGGCCAGCTTAGAGAGAAAAATTGCACAGGACACTAGGGATAATCACAATGCTTTCTTTAGTTATGTTAGGAACCTGGCTGGGAATTCCCAGATATGCTCAGAATTAGTCCAAAATGACAAAAAATACACCGAACCCACAGACATTGCCAACATCCTAGCTGACAGGTTCAGTGCAAACTTCTCCCCCCCCCCCACCAAAAGGGCAAATATCTATTCCAGCAGAGTGCTGCCCCCCCTGACATCTCAGATGCTCAGGTAAGAGCTGCCCTCTCCAAAGAAAAAAACACAGCATCAATGGGATCAGACGGTGTCCCGGGCTGCGTCCTACATGAACTCCAAGAAGAGCTAAACCCAAACATAAAACTACTGTTCAATCTCAGCCTCAACGGATCCTGGAAACTATCGCCCCTAAGCCTGACTAGCTTGGTCTGCAAAGCTATGGAAAGGATCATCATGGACCTCATAAATAAAGATATTGGAGACCTACAGACACTGGATCCTACTCAGTTCGGCTTTGTTAAGGGAAGATCCTGCCTCTTAAATTTGATTGATTTCTTTGAAACAGTCACCAAGGCCATTGACGAGGGGAAGGTGGTCCACACAGCCTACCTGGACCTCGCAAAAGCCTTTGATACAATACCCCACTCGGGCATTATAGATAAGCTCACCAGCTTAAATATAAACCCCTATGTCACTAGATGGGTTGCAAACTGGCTCAAGGACAGAACCCACATGGTTAGAATTGCTGGAGCCATGTCAGACTCCAAACCAGTTACAAGTGGCGTCTCACAAGGCTCAGTCCTGGGACCTCTCTTGTTCGGTATATATTTCTCGGAGGTACAGACCAACACGGAAGGGCTGTGGCTGACCTTCGCAGATGACTGCAAACTGGGTGCCATAATCGGCTCTCCAGCCGACACAAGCATCCTCCAAAAGGGCCTCATAGAAACAGACAACTGGTGCCAGAGCCATGGCCTCAAGCTAAACGCCAAAAAGTGTATAGTCATCCCCTTTGGCAAAAACAAAGTGCCCACAAATTACCACATATGTGGTAATCCATTAAGCACAGAAGAAGTAATTAGGGACCTGGGGACCCAAGTTGATAGCTATCTCTCATTCATCACCACGTGGCCAAAGTGGTTAGAAAAACATTTTATATAGCCCACCTAATCATGAAGGGATTCACATCTAGATCAGGGGATGTCATCGTGCCTCTTTACTCATCCCTCATCAGGCCCATAATTGAATACAATGCCCCTTTTGGGATGTACCTTACCAGACACCTGCAGCAACTGGAAAGACCCCAAAAGTACCTCACCAAGAGGATCAAAGGGCTCAAACAGATGCCATATGCTGCCCAGTTAAAGAAACTCCAGCTCTACTCAGTGGCATACTGCCTGCTCAGAGGCGATCTGTGCCTGACGTACAAAGCCATGTCCAACCCAGAATTAATGGACATGCTGCACCTCAGAAAATCCAAATCCCATCGAGCTACTCGCTCGAGAGACTTGAACCTCAGCACTGAAATAAATAGGACATGCTGGAGGGACAGATTCATAACCCAGAGGCTCCCTTCACTTTGGAATAAAATCCCAGTCCAGGTTAGGCAGAGTCCCTCATTGACTCTCTTCAAGAGGAATCTTGATGAGTGGATGGGAGATCGTAGGTTTACCCCGGGTATCACTTCTGTGTCACTGTTAGAAAGAGGCACAGTATACTAACCTCGAAAAAGGGCATAGCAAAATTAATTTAAAATGGGTGGCGAAAGCCAAACACACTCTGGCTAGGCTTATAAATGCCCTAGGGCAGATAGCCTAGTATGAACCTATGAACCTATGAACTTTGTGGATCACTACTGCTATACTAATAGGTTGATTATTATTTAGTGTAAACAATTTTTTAATTGTTTAATTTCTTTAATTGTGTGATGTTTTTAAAACACATCTTGTATTTAAGTGTGTGGGGTTAACTTTTCCCGATGATATGAAGGGCTGTGTAATATAATATCTGTCTCCCATTAGGTTTTTCAGACATATATTTTTGTGTACTAATGTGGATGGGAAGCTATAGATGTTCGGGAACATTTAAAGTGGGTGTATAGCTCAGATGACTGTTTTTGCCCTTTTCACCTCATACCTCTCTGAAAATTCTTATTCAATATATCGTTGGATATCTGACAATTATTATAAATAAGGTTATTTATGTGGGTTGGATGACTTCCGTTTTGGGCCTGGAAGGTCATTTTATTTAAATAATGTTTTTTCCTGTAGTAAACAGTGTAGGCATTTTTGTGGTTAATCCAATACTACATGGTATTTATTCTAAATTTTTATCAGTATATGATAACTAGACCCTCACCATTTGGAAGTTTACCATCAATAGGTTTTGGATTCAGCTAGTTGCACTTTTGTCCTATCTTTGGCACTTATAATAGTTGGAATTATTTTTCTCTCTGATGATGCTTTGGGCCAACTAAATTGGACTTCTATGTTGGGGCTCAGCTAATTAGGAGGTGTATTATTGATATTTGGTGATACATAGCATTGTGTGTGAGTATTAAATTATTGGCAAGGTCCGTAATGGTTATTCACAACAAGGGCTATCTATTGTATCACTTTATTGGGTAATTTTGGGGTGAATACCCTGTTTTTTTTTGTGTGTGACCTCCGTTTGTTGAATCCCTACTGTATGTGGAACTATATAGTTGCCACATTTTGGGACAATATACTGTTGGTCTTTGGCCCCCTATATTGGGAATATAGTGCAACCTATAATTATTAACCCCTTTGGTCTGTCACCATCTAGTGGAGAATTTTTTATTGTGGGTTTCCACTCCGTTTTGATGCGGGTCTAGTTTACCTAACTGAGTTATTGAAAAAACACTGTTGTCCTGTGTGCGTGCCCGAATTCTGGACACTACCCAGTTTTGGGTATCATATCAGACATGCAGTTGGAACTGGCTTGGCTGTTATGTACCCTGGATGTCACCTCTTTGTATACCAATATCCCACATTGGGCAGGTTTGATAGCCCTTAAATATTGGCTGGAGAGATCCAAATTATATGAACCAGGTTTCAATACCTTCCTTGTTTGCCTGGCTGAACACATTTTAACAAAAAACGTGTTCTATTTTTAAGAGCAATGCTTTTGGCAAGTTCAAGGAACAACCATGGGGGCTTCTTTTGCCCCTGTCTGTGCTGATCTGTTTATGGCATATTTGGAGGAGGAATTGATCTATGATCCCTCTCATAATTTGTACATCAATGAGATTGATGTACGGAGGTGGTATCTTGATGATTGTTGGTTGGTGTGGTGGTCGGATGAGACCTTTTTGCAGGGGTTTGTTGATTACCTTAATGAGAACAAATAGAATATAGAGTTTAAGATCAACTTTAGCAAGACTGAGTTTACTTTTCTAGATGTACTAGTTAGTCGGAATTTGGATAATACTTTGGAAACCCAGATATACAGAAAATATCCCCAATACAACTCTCTCCTGCATGCTACTAGCTTCCACCCACAACACATCACCAGAAACATCCCTAAATCTCAATTTTTGGGGGTAAAAAGGATTTGTTCCAAGTCCTCCTCATTTAGCCATTATAAGCAGGATCTAATTTACAGATTTAAGGATAGGAGATACAAAGAAGGTGACATCAGTAGGGCCAGCCAATTTGCTTCCAGTCAGGATAGGACCAGGTTATTGGAGTATCAAAGACATTCATCAGATACTAAGTCTAAATTGAGACTGGTTACCACGTATGGCAGGAATACTAAATCCTTTATGAAAATCATCCTTAGACATTGGAATATCCTGCTGGCAGAAAATAAACTGTCTGACCATTTGGGGGACAAACAAATGTGCCTTTTCTTTCCGCAGAGGCCGCACCTTGGGCTCCCTTTCTAGTCACTACAAAAGGTTGGACTATAGGGGGAATGTTCTAAATCAAAGAACATTGACGGGAGATATATTGGTGGGATGCGTCACTTGCGGTCATTGTTCACACTGTCATCGGGTAAACAAAACAAAGGAATTTAATAGCAAGAATACATCCATGGTATACAATATTTTTTTTTGGCCAATTGCAATACAAGTTGGGTGATTTATCTGGCGACTTGCACATGCTCTGCGTTTTATGTGGGCCAAACATCAAGACCTTCGAAATTCAGAATAGGGGAACACGAGTGATATTAGACACAAAAAGCCTTCTAATCCCCTGTATAAACACACTTGTAACATAATACTTTGGTATTTAGATTTACTATTATTGATCATATTACAGGGAATTGTAGGGATAAAGTTGGTTGGCACAGCGTTTTGAACACCAAGGAGAAAAAATGGATAATTAAACTAGGGGGGGGGGCTTTTCCCTCCTGGTCTAAATGAACATTTATGAACTAACCAATAGGAATGTTGGTTGGCACCTGCCGTTGGCTTTATAAGAAGGACCTTTTGGTTCTATGTTTTGTTTTGTATTTTGTCTTCCACTGAAGAAGGCTATTAAACCAAAACCGGTTTGGTTTGGGGGTTGGGATTTCTATTTATGTCCCTTTAACCATTGTTATGTTTTTTACACATTAAATTGTGTTAAAACCACACATTTTGTGCTGGCTATATTTTTAATCCATCCCTGGCTGTAGATCCTGCCTTATGCTACAACATTGAGAGGTATGCCTACTGTTTCCAGTCCATTTCCCTGTACATCAGGAACTGTTTCAGGAATTATATAATGCCCAAAATTCTCAATATATATGCAAAAATCTTTTATTCTAAAAACTTCTTAGTTAGTGCAGTGGGTTAGTTCTATGGTTTGCTGTGGCAAGAGGGACAGGGTTTAACTCCTTTAGTGCTTTTAAGTCATGGTATGTAATATTATTCCTAGTGTCTTGTGGTTCCCCACATGATGTTTTAATTACTTTTTTTTAATTTAATGCTTTTAAGGGACTCTACCAATGGTATCTCTGGTGTCTAGTGTTTCCCCACCTGCTTTCTCTGATGTGTAAGTTCCATTAAGGCATAAAAGAAGATATCTCCCTGGTGATTACTGGCCTCCCTGACCATGTATTAAGAATTAGCCCTGGTATCTAGTGATCCCCAACCCCACGTACTAATAGTTAGCCCTGAAGTCTAGTGGTCCCTCCTGACCCATGTATTAAGAGTTAGCCCTAGTGTGTAGTGGTCCCTTCTGACCCACATGCTAAGAGTTAGCCATGGTGTCTAGTGGTCCCTCCTGACCAAAGTATTAAGAGATAGCCCTGGTGTGTAGTGGTAACCAAATTCACATATTAGGAGTTAGCCCTTTTGTCTAGTCGTCATGCCTGACAGATTCCTGCAGGGTTTTCTCATTAGTTTAGGGGTGTATAAAAGTATGACAGTCATCCGACCCACATTCCTAGACATAAACACATACGCACAGCCCCCTCCCCACCTGGTCACACTCACAAAATATTCATACTTTTACCTCTACATACACACACCTACCTAACCTATCCCCTAACAAACTCCTCTATGGTTACCTCTTAGGAAAACACAAACTCACAAATGTAGCCCCTCACATACACACACACACATACACACACACACACACACACACACACACACACACACACTAACACTACCTGACCACTAAATTCCCCAGTTCTTATCTCTACCACTATGGATGAATACAGTCCTTTGGCTGTGTTCATTGTTGTGAATGGCCAGGAGTGGCTGTGCTAATCTATGCAACCGAGTGATTCTCTGAATCGCTTAGCTGCTTAAATGCCTTACTACAGGCAGTTCCACGAGGAGAGCACATATCTAATTAATATATGCCCCCCCCTGACTATCTGATCATCATTTAGCACAGCTTTGGAGAAGCTCACTGTGATGCTGCAAGTCTTTGTTTAAAAGCATTGTGGTGAGTCAATCTCTGAATTCAGAAAAAGTGCCATGAAGTGTACACTTCATGTACACCTCTCAGTAACCTCTGTGAATTCAGCCCAAGGTTTTTAATTGGGTGTTTAAATGACTGTAGTAAAACTTTGCTAACAGATGCATTTCGGTGTACCATTGTCTTCCAATGCTGAACGAAGAGCAAATAATTGAAAAAGATGCTCAGAATTTTGATAATTTGTCCTAGCAGTATTATTTTGACAATAATTTACACCAGTAGTTTTCTGCCCATGGTGTTATCTTCTTTATAGCAGAGCAGTCATTTCCTTGGTACCCCTGGAGACACCATTTAAGGATTACAAGCTGCTTTGTACTGCTTGTTTTATTTATTTATTTTTATTTATTTAACATTTGTTTACCAGGAAAGTCCAACTTGGAATGAAGCCCATTTTCAGAGGAGGCCCGGGAAGAAACGCTCCAGATGCATGTCTTTGCAATGTGGGAGGAAACCAGAGCACCTGGAGAAAACACACATGGACACAGAGAGGACATGCAGACTCCACACAGGAGGCACCCCAGCTAGTGGGAGGTTGGCATAATGGTTAAGGTGTTTACCTTGCAAAAACAAGGTGCAGGGTTTGATTCTCACATGGGGTAGTTGGCCAGGCTTAAAAAATGACCCACTAGGGCAATTAGCCTAGTAATAACCTATGAGCCTATGAGAATCGAACCGGAGACCCTCTTGTTTTTTGTTTTGCCTTGTTTTTTTTTTTTTTTGGTTTTCTTGTTTTTAGACTTATTAAATGACATTTGGGATCAGATCCAGAATATGTGATGAAAGACAGACATCATCCTTTATTGTTTGCTACAGATGCCTGATGTTCTGTAAGTAAATGCAATAAAAATCAGGCTGAAATCTTAACACAGATGAGTCTGCAGTATATGTGTACAAGGATGGTACAACTAGGCCAGTGAAGATGAATAATAATGGATTCTCTGGTACAATTTTCCAAATGTAATAGAATAGACTATCACAAGGATTTTTTCTTTCTAGCAATATGTGCAAACATTAAAAGCACGTGATTACTGCTGAATCAATCACTGATGTATTTTTATAGGAGATTCAGTAGTGAAGATATTAAGTAGCAAACCTTGGAACTTGTGTTGGGATCCGTTTATCCACACTTGTATATCATGTGACCCTAGACTAATTAATGCCCATCTGCTCTGGAATGACATGGGAGAATGATTATATTTTAAGTGGGACTCCCTAACTGTCTGAAGTAAACAAATTGATGTCTGTATAAAAAAATTATTTATTTGCTTCAGAAATCATCTTTAACAGCATTTCTAGGGGTATTAACATAATTTTTTACTGGGTACAGTACTGCAAGCAGATTTATTTATTTATTTGGCATTTGTTTACTGGGAAATTCTGACTCAGTCATGAGGTACCCATTTTCAGAGTCGGCCCGGGGAGAAAAGCTCCAGATACATACGGTTAACAGAATGAAATACATAATGAAAGAGATATAGATAATCATAGGATCATAAGAAGTTACTAAGCTATTGGCACTGAGGCTCTTGTAAGCCTAGGCAAGAGTTTAGCCCATGTTAAGACAACTCAGCACCCAAAGCCCCTGTCCAGCAGGAACACAGGTGGAATCCCAGGGGTGTAGTTTCTGTTTCCCATCCAGTTATCCAGGTTGCGCTTAAATGAGGTACTCTGCTTGACGTGGAGAGGGAGTCTATTCCACAGATGGGGAGTCTCTGGGACACAAATCTGTCCTGCCAATAAGTCCTATTGATGTCACAGACCAGGTTGAGGTCGCGTGTGTGGGTTACTCGAGTGGAGCTTGACTTGCGATATGCAGCAGTCCCATCAAGGCGGGGTCTGAGATTGCTTTGTATGCCAGACAGAGGTCACCTCTGAGGAGTCTGTATGAAACTGAATAGAGGGACAGGGCTTTTAGTCTGTCTGTATATGGTAGATGTTTGAGGCCCTGGATTCTCCTGGTGAGGAACTTCTGTGGTCTCTCAAACTGCTGCATGTGCTTTGCAAGGTACATGCCGAAGGGGGCATTGTACTCAATAACTGGCCTTGTAAGGGAAGAATACAAGGATGTTATGACCTCCTTCTCCCTGGATGAGATACCCTTACTTATGAGGTGGGCCGTGTAGAAAGCTTTCCGTAGAACGGAAGCAATATGGTGGTCAAAAGTCAGGTTGCTATCAATCCGGGAGCCCAAATCCCTCACAACTGACTGCATGCTTAGGACATTGTTATTAATGTGATAATATGTGGGGACGTCACTCTCCCATAGGGGATGATGATGCATTTTTTGGCATTCAGCTTGAGGTCATATTTCAGTCATTTGGGTGAGACCCTCTTGGAGGACATCCACATCGCTTGGGGAATTGATGACCGTGCCCAGTTTGCAGTCTTCTGCAAACTTGGTCAGCCATAGCCCACTGGTTTTGGCCTGCACCTCAGAGAAGTATATCCTGAATAACAGAGGCCCCAGACTGATCCGTGGGGTATGCTGCTTATTATGGGTCTACTGCTTGAGGTGGCTTCCCCATTTTGATTAGATGGGTTTTTGTCGGTTAGCCAGTTTGTTACCCTTCTGGCAACATGTGGATTGATGCCTTGTTGAGAAAAAATAATTTTACAAATTTTACAAATTATAAAGTAAATGGAATAAAGATAGGGTCATTAGGAATGCCAATACCTATGTGACAATGGCACCAACACAGGAATTGATGATTCTGATAAAATGGATTCAGTCCACAAGTGCTGCATACAAAACTATTCACAGTCTGACATACTGAAAAATCTGGCATGACAGATTAATTATGATGAAGAAAACTGTAACAACAGCAAAGGATTGTAACAGATGTGGTAAGTGTTTATGCTATGAATGGAAGCATCTGGCCACTAGATTAGAGAAGAGCTGAAAAAAAAGAATAGAAATAAAAAAAAAAATACTTTTAAAGAGCTGCAAAGCATGGTGAGATAGACACAACAAAGGAGAAACTAGGCAAAGGTGCAATACACTTAATACTTTTTCTCAGCTTAAACAATATTTTTCCAGTTGAATAAACATGTAAAATAAATTGTGATAATCAAAAGCAGGCCCTCCCTGGGGTTCATTTATATTCTCCTATACACATGGTATTTAATGGCTATTTAGAATGAGGCCTCAGTGTCACATATGCATATCAGGGTAGGCACTTCATTCTGCTTTAGAATTAAGCCTCAGAGTCACATTTGGCTATATAGTTGATTATGCTTTGGAATGAGGTGTCAGTGTCACACATGGCTATAGAGATAGGCAGTTAATTCTGTTTTGGAATGAGGCTTCAGTGTCACATATGCATATAAGGGTAGCCAGTTGATTCTACTATGGAATGAGGCCTAATTGTCACATATGTGTATAAGGGTAGGCGGATTCACTTTATAATCTCGAAATGCTGAAATATCGAATTCTAGTATTTCGAGACTATAAAGCTGAAAAACCAAAAAAACGAAAACCAAAACCTCGAAATCCAAAACCGTGACCGTTAAAGCACACATACAAACACAAGTACACCTACCTCCGCACAACAACACAAACACACACACACCCTTACTATAAGCAGGAGGGCAAGCCCCCCTACACCCCCCATGTGGGGGGCTGCGCCCTCACCACACCCCCTATATATATATATATATATATATATATATATATATATATATATACATACACAAACTCCGAGGTTGCACTAAACACCAACACACACAAAACCCACTAACATACATTCCACACACCCCTCACACAATCACACATCACACAGATACAAATACCACCGCTCTCAACACTCACACTCTCACCTATGTACCCTAACCCACACCTAACACTCCCTGATGCACTCAAACACACAAACCCTCCCCAAAACCCTTAAAAACACAACACTTACCTAACACACCTTCAGTACCGTGGGTTCGACATTTCCAGTTTCGATATTCTGCAGTTTCGCGCATCCACAGATTCGGCACTTTGGTCTCAAGATACCAAAATTCGACATTTCAGTATTTCGAGATTCCAAAGTGTTTCCGGGTAGGCAGTTGATTCTGTTTTGGAATGAGGCCTCATTGTCACATAAGTGTATAGGGGCAGGCAATTGATTTATTCTTTGGAATGACGCCTCACTGTCACATATGACTACATGGGCAGGCAGTTGATTATGCTTTTGAATGATGCCTCAGTGTCATATATGGCAATAGGAGGTTGATTTTACTTTGAAATGTGGAGTTGACTGTGCTCTGGAATGAGGCCTCAGTGTCATAGGTTCATAGGTGTTTACTAGGCTAATGACCACAAGGGCCTTTTTAAGCCTAGCCATGCATCCCAAATCTTTGACAAGTTCTGATACCCTTGATGAGTGTAAGCAGGGGTTTGGGAGATGAAACATTTACACATAGGGGCCTGGGAGATGAACCATTTACAGGTTGCCTATGTCTATTAGAGACATTGGTGCCAAACCAGGGATCAATTTCCTGTTCCCCATCCAGTTGTCCAAGTTGAATTTGAATTGGGTTAGGGAGGAACTCTGCTTCACATGGATGGGGAGCCTGTTCCATAGATGGGGTAGTCTCTGGGATATGTATCTGTCTCTCCAAAAGGTCCTGTTTATATCACAGGCAAGGTGTAAGTCTTTTGAATGGGTAATTCTGATGCTGTTTGTTTTGTGGATATGCAGGAGGTCCATCAGAGTGAAGTCTGACAATGCCCTGTATGCCAGGCATAGATCTCCCCTCAAAAGCCTGTAGGATACAGAATACAGGGATAAGGCCATGAGGTGGTCCACATAGGACATTTTATTTATGCCCTCTATTCTTTTAGTGAGGAACCTCTGTGGACATTCCAAATGTTGGATATGCCTAGTTAAGTACATACCAAAGGAGTCATTGTACTCAATGATAGGTCTGATGAATGCCGAATGCAATGCAACAATGACTTCCTTGGACTTAGATGCCATATCTTTGTTTATAAGTTGCACAACACAGAATTTTTTCCTCAGTACTGTAAACACATGATGGTCAAAGGCTAGATTACAATCTATGTGTGTCCATAAGTCCCTGACTACTGGGTCAACTATAAGGGGTGTGTTGTCTATATGATAGTTACCAGGGATGCATGACTTGCTAAAGGATATTATTATGCATTTCTTGGCATTTCGTTTTAGTCCATGGCTCTGACACAAGTTATTTGTCTGTGTCAGCCCCTCCTGAAGAACATCTGCATCAGTGTGAGATTCAATGACAGCTCCTAATTTGTAATCATCTGCAAACATAGTCAGCCAGAGACCACTGACGTTGGCCCTGACTTCAGAGAAGTAAATGCCAAAAAGGAGCAGTTCAAGGACTGATCCCTGACGGACTCCACTTGCAACTGGCCTCTTTGTAGAGGTGGACTTCCGACTTCCTGGGTCCTGTCTGTGAGCCAGTTGGCTATCCACCATGTGACATACAAGTTTGTGCCTAACCTCTTGAGTTTGTCAACAATGCCCAAGTGGGGTATTGTGTCAAATGCCTTGGGCAGGTCAAGGTAGGCAGTGTGAACCATTTTTCCCTCATCCATTGTTTTGGTTACCTTCTCAAAGAAGTCCACCAGATTGAGTAGGCATGCATGATCTGCCCTTGATGAAACCAAAGTGGGTTGGGTTCAGTGGCTGGAGGCTTACTATATCTCTACTGATCATTTCCATAATCATGATATTTTTTTTCCATGGCTTTACATATAAGACTAGTGAGACTTATGGGTCTGTAGATGGCTCACCTTTGTGCAGAAGAATGACTTTTGCTGTTCTCCATTCATGAGGCATAAGACCTGTTTGGAGGCTACAGTTAAACAGTAATTTCAGAGGCCCTGATAGGGCATATTTCATGCTATGGATATATGTATATAAGGGTAGACAGTTGACTCAGCTTTGGAATAGGGCCTGATTGTTACATATGTGTACAAGGACAGGCAGTTGATTCTGCTTTGGAATGAGGCCTCTGCAAAATGTTAATGTTTTAAGTGACCCTTTGCACCATAGTGTCACATATGCATATAAGAACAGGCAGCTGATTTTGCTTTGGAATGAGGCCTCAGTGTCATGTATGTGTTTAAGAGTAGACAGTTGACATTGCTTTGAAATGAAGCCTCAGTGTTACTTATTTGTATAAGGTAGGCAGTTGATGCTGCTTTGGTATGAGGCCTCAGTATCACATATGTGTAGTGGGATGGGTAATTGATTCTGCTTTGGAATGATGCCTGAGTGTCACATATGGGTATAGACAGTTAATTTTGCTTTGGAATGAGGCCTCAGTGTCACATATGTGTATAAAGGTAGACAACTGATTCTGTTATGGAATGAGGCATCAGTATCAAATATGCATAAAAGGGTAGACAGTTGATTGTGCTTTGGAATGAGGCCCCAGTATCACATATGTGTATAAGGTTAAGCAGTTGATTCTGTTTTGGAATGAGGCCTCAGTGTCACATATGCATGTAAGGGAAGGCAGTTGATTCTGCTTTTGAATGAGGCCTTAGTGTCACCTATGTATATAAGGGTAGACAGTTGATTCTGTTACATAATGAGGCCCCAATGTCACATATTCATATAAGGGTAGACAGCTGATTCTGGTTTGGAATGAAGTCCAAGTGTCACATATGCATATAAGGGTAGACAGGTGACTCTGTTACATAATGAGTTCCCAATGTCACATATTCATATAAGGGTAGACAGTTGATTCTGGTTTGGAATGAGGCCTCAGTGCCACAGTCATATGCAAGGAAAGCTAGTCGATACCACAGGACTGGTGTTAGGTTGGCAAATTAATACATATTTAAGGTCTCTAAATTAAATAAGTTTTAGAAACATGTAGCAGTTTCCTTTATGGTGATCTTGGCAGTCTCGTTGGTCACAGAGCTGCAGGACCTATTTCAAACAGACAAGAACAAAATTAAGCAAGGCTTGGAAGGTTAAAATCAAAATCTTAAAGGATTAAATATGCTGCGACAGGCAGCCAATGCAAAACTCATGGCCTATCCATAACTGGAAGATGAGGTATCATTCAAAATATTGGTCATAGAATTTTTGTAAGTAATGCATTAGGGCAATCTCTGCACCTAAGAAATTACCAAGGCAGGAGGACAGAACTGCTACAAGTTCTGAGGATACAATAAAATTCAAAGCTATTTCTTAGGTGATACAAGAGCTGATACTGGTCCTGAAGTGTCAAGTGCTGCAAGCAACATCCTGTTCTGTACACATGGCACAGACTCCATTTTATTCTCTTCTTAAAAAGTAAGTGGAAAAAGGAAAGGAGTTTGAGACTGATGGAGACTAATCAAGTGGTATGAGTAGTAAGCACCTTAGTCTTTATCAACTGAGTTTCAATAAGTAGAAGTCATCCACTGCATAATGGAGTCCAAGCAAACTCCAGCAATAGTAAAAACAGGCCTGTTTTATAATGCTGGTAACTGGTTACCGTCTGTAGAAACTCTGTTTTGTTTCTGTTTTTATAGGACAATACATGACTTAAAGCAGTTTTAATGCTAGTTATATGATTTCAATGGATATTCCTTAATACTGTGAATTCTCCCCCCGTAAGCATGTAGGTTAATAGGCTTTTATCTTAAAACACCAATTAGCTGTGAAGACATGGTCATGGTCAATAAGGCTGCTTATCACAGTTATTGTTTCATTTGGTGCTCCCTTACTGCATTACTACCTCACTATTGTAGAACTTACCATCTGTTTGATAATGATTTGAATCCTGATTCTTATTTTGAAAATGTCAGCTGTTGTTTTTGCTTTATGGATTAGAGAAGAACTGCTTCAATTTATCTTATCTGGACACAGCTCCCTTACTAGTGGCATCACTCTGTGCTTTTGCTGAAGCTTCACTATTAATATTTGGCTTCCTGATGTCAAAGTGTTATATTAGCTTGAGGACTAAGTGTGAGACGTTGTTAGTCTGCTCCTTTATCCTTAGGGAGTCCCTAACTTGATTAGTTCTAATGGCTTAGAAGTTGAATTTGAAGGGCTGGACAATGAGAACTGGTTAATCCAAAGTTTGAAATGGCTTGCTAGTAACTGTCATGTTGATACCATTTTCCTGAGGTTGTGAGGAGTGTGTATTGTGGAGAGTTTTGAATTCTTTAAGGTTGCTTCAATGAACTTGATGTGTCATCTTGATCTGACTAGCATAAAACCTATGTGAGATCCTGTTGTGTGGCCAGACCACTACCTGGTTTAATTCAAACTGGGATTTATTTGATTCTTGCTACTTGATATAAAGCTAATCAATTATAAGAACTGGAGAAACATCTCCGGTGGCAATTTGATGCCCTTAATAGATTTTATCTAGGAGATTGGTTTAGATGGACCGGATTCTCTAGTTGTAGTCTATAATAAAACTGTAACTGGAAAACTGGATTGGGTCACTTTATGTCCAGATTAGCAAACCTATGGCACATTAGCCCAGGGTAACATGTGAAAGATTTTGTTGTCACACTTCATATAGTTCTCCATGATTATTAAAGTGAATATGCAAAAACAGCACCCAGACTAAAAAGCAAATAATAATGATAGTAGTAGTAGTAATAACAATGCAATGCAATCAAGTATGAATGTGTTGTGCTTCCTGCGCAATACATTCTTTACACACACTATAGTACTTCTATAAATGCAGTAAAAAGCTATGGTACTTTTTTTTGGTGTTTAAAAAGTCAGAAAATGTTGCAAGTCAGGATTCGTTAATTTTCTGGCTTTGGTTGTAGTTTGAAATAACTGTTCCTTTTAAATGAATCAGTGATCCACATGTCAGAAGGATACAAGAAAAAATAATTAATCTGTGTTCTGGGCCTGTAGATCCCTTGCTTGCTGCAGCATATTGGTATGAAATGTTTAATATATTAAATAAACAGGTTTTCAACCTAATTTTGATGGCAGGTTGGGAGGATGATATCTGCTGCATGGATTATCATCTGTTTTGATATGGCTTTAATCTTCTGCATTATACTGTGAGTTGTTGTCAACTGGCATTTCAGTCAGAGCCTGATGTACTAAGCAAGATGATGATTTGTGAATGATCATCCTAACACATTTAGTGTTTCTAATCTGGATTTTCAGCATTCTCATATGGGGAAACCACTTTGTCAATATGGAGGCACTATTTTAGACAATCTCTTTCAAAGAATAAAATCATGGTGGCTACATGGGTCTGCCTCTGAGATTAGAGGGAGGCAATTTCCTAGGTTTTATCCTGGAACTATTTTAAAATGTACCATAGTGCATACTACAAATATTTAAAACTATCAGAAGGAAAAAAGTGTGATCTAGTATATACGTACTATATGTATGAATACTTACACCCTTCAGAGATAAGGTGTGATCCCTGATTTCAGTGTGTCCTGTTTGCAGCAAGACATAGAACAATGACTCACGATACCATCAGTGTTGGGATAGCTGCTGTAAATAAAATGCGTACAGCATGCTGGAGCTACAAGACATTCTTATTTAATAATGAATGCAACTTTGAAGATTAGTAGTGAGATTTTCAAGATTATTTTGATTGTCTGCTGCCATGTATACTAATGTAAGGTTGAAGCAACTTGGCTACAGTTCTGGGATACATGTGGATGACTGATAAATCATATAAATGTAGCAGGTTGTTTGAGGCTCCCACATTTTTATATTTTTATTTGATATTTGATTGTCTATTTTTAGTGAGATTATTAAGATTTTTTTCCTCATTTTTTTTTATTTTTCAAATACATTTGAATGAATTCCACGGTATTTATACATAACATTTTAAATAACTATGTACACTATTTACATTAGCCTGACACTATAACAGATCTTAATGTATACAGTTACTTTATAAGTATGTCCAATCCATTATCAGAGTGTCTGATCAATTATTCTATAGTGTCAATCAAAGATAAGACTTTTCCCAAAGGGTTGTTGATAAATGGCTTTGGATAAAGTCTTAATTATTTAATATTAATTTCCAATAATGATGTGGTTTTCAGTAGGTTGTAGAAGTCTTCCAAAGTTGGTATTGTGTTTGTATTTTATCTTCTTGTTATATACTTCCTTGAAATTGCAAGTATAGTCTATACTAGATACATGTTTGACCTATTCAAATGAGGACCTTTGTTCACATTTAATAATACAAGAGCTTTAGTTAAATAACATGATTCATTAAATAAAGCTTGTAGAAAGTTATTAATACCATTCCAAAATGGCTTAATTTTAACAAAATCAAAGAAAACGTGGTTCCAATCTGCACTGTGTACTTGCTCACATCTGCAACATATTCCTTTTGTGGAAGAACTAATTTTACTGATTCTATCTGGGGTTAAGAATGCTCTGTGCAAACATTTCCAATTAAAAACTTTCCAGTATTGTGTAAAGGATGTATATTTTATCAATAATAAGATATTTGTTTTAATATCTTCAGTTAACTGTATTGAGTGTCCTTTTGTTATATATTTCCAATATGAGGTTTTGGGTGTTGTTTTATAGTTTATAAATATTTTGTAAAATTTTGAAATACTGTTTCCCATGTCAAAGTCATTATATATGATTTCATATATGTATTTCGTAAATTTAAGTATTTCTTTAAATGAAGAATTGTTAATTATTCTACTTAAATCTTGCGAATATGACAGAATTCTGTTGTGGAATTTTGTATGTTGTTTTTATTACTTGCATATCTAAAACTTTTAGTTATTTGATACATTAGAGCCAACAAACAAATCCTTTCTGTTCTCAAGAATTAATAATTTCTCTATATATTTTATGTGGAAAGTTCTTTGTGACTATAAATGGCATTAAACGATCAAACCAGATTTTTAAATCTATAGTTGCATTAATAATTTTCCTAAATGAGTCAATGGAATAATTAATCGTATGAGTTTTAGTGGGTGTAGTTATGTTATATTGCATACTAATACATAATATGTGCCATGGCAAATTGGTTTTTATCTATTTGAATTTTTTTTTGTAAATTAAATTCATTTATTGATATTACAGTTAGTAACTCCTTCAAATTTGCAGAGTAATTTGGACTTATCCAATACTCAAGATTTTTTGACTGTGTACTGCCATGTGTAAAAAACATGGAAATGAAGTAATTGAGCTGCATTTCTGGGAAAACTGTTGATTATTTATTTAATGCAACAGGAGCAGTCTCAGTGATATATATTTTTAACACCCGTATTGAATTCTCACTTAAGACATAGGCAAACATACATTTATATAAAAGAAAACAAGCCATGGTAACATGTTCACAGTTATAAACACTATACATCACATATATTCTTTTAAACAATTATCAACACAACATTACAGAAATTCATCAATTTCTGACTTCCCTTAAACCTCACTTCTCCAAAAGATTATTCTGCATGTATATTGTTACTACAATATCCATGTTCTGTATATAATTTGCTTCTACCTTTTTTTAAAGGTCCCACTTCCAGTTTTTCTACCTCTGCTTCAATAGTCACTACTTCAAATACAGTTGGTTTAGACATAGATTTCCATTTTCTAGTAATTGCTTTTTTGACAGCCACCACAATTAAACTTAACAAGGCTTTAGTATGTCTAGGCAATTCAGATCCTGTATCCCATCTGAAAGAAAAATAATTTCCTTAGTTACATCCATTTGCTCAACCCTGTTTCTGACAGATTACTCTTTAGGGAATTTTTAAGGTATGCCAACTCATTGCACTCCCAAAATATATGTTCCCAGTCACCTCTTTCTTCCCCATCACACCTCCAACATTTACCATCCACCTGAGAAAAAATAATTTGGAGTATGCTTGGGGTATAACAATGTCTATGCAAACACTTCCAAGCAAAAATCTTAAATCTTCTAGACTTCGTTGCATTGATGGGAATCATTGTCTCTTTGTGAATTGCGTATCCAACCCCTGTTCACAATCTTTTCTAATCTCTTCTGATTGATTCCTATATTTATTGTGTAATATATTATATGCCCTAGTAATTATTCCTTTTTTAACAGCAACTTCTGTTCTAGATTCAACTTAAACCTTTACCAGAGCATATATGTCACTTAGGATTTCCCCACTCCTTTTCTTTGCCTATACTGTGATATCAGTCCCTGATAGGGAAGGCAGTCTCTAGCCTGCATTCCAAATATCTTCTTGACCTTTTTCCATTCTATTACCTTTCCTCTCTAGTTATCTGCTCCCAATAAATTGATTAGTTTGCCAGTTTTCTCCAATAAATTTCAGCCCCCATCTTGCTATTCTCTGCACATCTATTTGCAATCATTACCAAATTAGCAGAATCTCCTTTCAGCATTCTTGCATTAGCTTAGTTCTTAGAATACTTTATGCTACTTTATAAATATAATATTCTGTAAGGCTGTTGTTATTCTCCTTAAAAATCTGCATCCAAAATCCCAATCTATCCTTATTTCTTGATTTTCCTCCCTGCTTTGTCATTCCTTTCCACTTTGAATTATAGCTTTCTGTTTGTGTTATGGAAATGAGACATATTTGTGTATCTCTAAAATATCTCTTCAAATCATGTAATCCAAAACCACCTTGTTCTATTGGAAAGATCAACTTGTCCTATTTAACACGCCCTTATCCCCTCCCAAATAAAATCCTTCAACTGTTTATTAATTACTGACCACAACTTCTCCTTTGGTTGATAAAAATATATGCATGACCTGTGTATAAAACTAAAGGGACTAAAAACATTTTCACTGCTTGCATCATGCTATCCAACAGCTTCTTGTTTCTCAGTTTTTATATCATCTTTTTTTCAGTCTTTTCCCACATATCCTTAGCTGCCATAACAGAATCCTTTTTAACTCATATTCCTAAATACTGAACCAATTCATGTGTGGTTACATAGTTTACAGCTATAGCCTTTGTTTTGTCTTCATTAATTTTATATCCAAAAAAGACTTGAAACTGTCTCAGAATGTTCCACAACACTGACATGTACTGTTCTAGTTTTATCAGGTACAAAATAATGTCATCTGCAAATAAAACCAGTTTTTCTTGATTATCATACCAGTTATATCCTCAAATTTATGAGTCCCTTATTTTCTTTGCCATATGCTCTAAATATAATGCAAACAACAAAGGGGAAAAAAGAACACCCCTGCATGGAGCCTCTGTTCAGGCACAACTTACCTACCCTATTTTATTATTTTTTCAACTTTAATTTTTTTACCTCTGATCCCTCATATATCCTCCTAATTAACCTTGTTATTGTATTAAGGAATTCAAATGCTTTCATTGCCCTACTCATAAAATCCCAGCTTATTCTGTTTTGAATTCATTCTCTGCATCAAGACCCACCAGCAACAGTGGTATTTTCTTACATTCTGCTTGCTTCTGGATCATCATTGTTCTATTAATGTTGTCAAATGTTTGTCTCTTCTCCACAAAACTACACTTTGTTTAGATATTATATATATAATCACTTTATAGTCATGCTTTAAAATTGAAACGGGCCTATATGAAGCTAGGTCTGATGGGTCTTTACCATATTTAGGCATTACAGCCACCACAGCTTTCTTCCAGGATATTGGTACTGCCCCTTCTTTTAAAATGCTGTTAAATAAAACCTTCCAGATCTTTATTACTTTATTCCCTCCTAGCTTCCCAAACTTTCACGGAGACTTTCCTGCAGGTGGATTATAGGTCACTGTTTTTATCTTATCTCTTCTTATCTTAACTATTAATTGTTGCACCTCATCTACCTCTAACCTTGGCATACTTAAGTCTTCCACAAATATTTCCATTTGTGTTCTTTCTTGATTTCCGCATTCCTCTGTTGTACACAAAGTTTCATAAAACTTCCAAAATGTCTCTAATACCTCTACTGGATTGCTGGTTATTTTTCTTGCTAAAGGTTCCTTACATTAGGAAACAGTTCTTTTCACTTTCTGTTGCCTAAGCCGTCGTACTAAATGTTTTTGTGCTCTGGAGTTATCAAAAAATAGTTGCTTAACAACAGTCTTTCTAAACTTGTGCATATTATCCAGATACTTCCTTATTTTTTCATTAGCGCTCTGCATTTGTACCTCTTCTTGTTCTGTTAGATCCCCTTATTCTGCAATACTTTAACCTTTGTCAGTCCCTCTAAATAATTCTGTTAATTCTTAACCATGTCTCTTTTTATTTTCTTTATACACTTTTTTTAAACTCTACTTTCATTGTATCCTACTCACTAGCTATAACTTCTGAAGAAATTTCTATCTTTCCTAATAGCTTTTGAATAATTTTCACTACCCACTCATTAAATTCCTCTCTTTTTAACAGGTAGATGGGGAAATGCCTGTGTCTTATTTGTACTTTATTACCCTGCATTTTATCTTAGTTGTTATTGGTGCATGATCTGAAATAGTTATTGAATATGTATCAAAGCTTTCAATTAAATGCACATGTTGATGAGAAATATAATTTCTGTCTAGTCTTACTCAGTTATTTTACCTTGGGGAATAATATGTAAATTCTCTCTGAGTTCCTACTACTGAATTTACATCTTCTATACCAAATATTTTCATACTTTCTTTGGAAATATACTCTATTTTATTATATTTTCCTTTCTAGGTTCCCCAGATATAGCCTCACTGTTGTAAATCAAGTTTCAGCCCCCATCTATAAGTAATACTCCCTGCTGAAAGCTGATTATTTTTATAATTTTTTTCTTAAGCTCCATAGCTGCAGTTTTAGGTGGAATATAAACACATGCCAGTGTACTCCTCCTCCTCCCTTTCAAGTAGCCCTTAACTACCACAAATTTACCGTTACTATCTTCTCCCCTCTTCTATCACTACTGAAGCTTTCCTAGCAATAAATGTAAGCACTCATCTTTTCCTTTGTCCCCAATATTTTGTTGAATATCCATCTTGAAATCTTCTTTTTCATCAAATTCACATGCTCACTTCTTTCCAGATGAGTACCATTGCTATTTGTACTCTGCATTTCTTAATATAATTCACTACTCCTACCTTTTTGTCTATACCTGTGAGACCATTTGTGTTCAAAAATAATATGTTCAGTGTAGCCATTATGATGAGAAGTGGTCCAAAATAATATGTTTAGTGTAGCCATTATGATGAGAAGTTATTATTCCCATCTATTATATATGACCGCCTTTTTAAATGTATTTTTCCAGCT
Source organism: Protopterus annectens (assembly GCF_019279795.1). Classification (NCBI taxonomy): domain Eukaryota; kingdom Metazoa; phylum Chordata; order Ceratodontiformes; family Protopteridae; genus Protopterus; species Protopterus annectens. The sequence goes on from NC_056741.1 coordinate 1,673,731,631, forward strand.
TTTGTGTTACCTGCACCAACTAATGTTTGGCAGGTTGATCCTTTATACGTTTGTTTCTTGTTATGTCTATTTGAGCCTATGTCACATTTTAAAAGACTTTTTTTAATGAAAAAACTCAGACAAAACACCAAAGACAACCCCAGAAAATCCCAGAACCTATTAACTTAAAACAAACACACAAAACATATGTACATCTTCAAATAATTAAGTTTAACCCTGCTGATATAACGCATTAATTAACCTAAAATTAAGGTTATTCATTCTAAAGTGCATGTTATAGTCTGTGCTCCTACTTACACTAATTGTTCATAGGTTCATAGGTTTATACTAGGCTATCTGCCCTAAGGCATTTATAAGCCTAGCCCAAAGTTTTGTGGCTTACGCCACCCCTTATGTTAAAAAATACTGTGCCCATTAGTTTGTTGTGCCTCTGTCCAGCAGTGACACAGAGATGATTCCCGGGGTAAACCTACGATCTCCCATCCACCGGTCAAGATTTCTCTTGAACAGAGCCAGTGAGGTGCTCTGCCTCACATGAACCGGGATTTTATTCCACAGCATAGGGAGTCTCTGGGTGACAAATCTATCCCTCCAGCATGTCCTATTTATATCCGTGCTAAGGTTTAAGTCACTTGCTCTAGTGGATCTGGTAGATTTGGATTTTTTGAGGTGGAGCCTGTCCATTAATTCCGGGTTGGACATGGCCTTGTATGTCAGGCACAGGTCACCTCTGAGCAGGCGGTATGCGACTGAATAGAGCTGGAGTTTCTTCAGTCTGGCAGCATATGACAGATTTTGGAGTCCCTTTATCCTTTTGGTGAGGAACTTTTGGGGTCTCTCCAATTGCTGCAGGTGTCGGGTGAGATACATCCCGAATGGGACATTGTACTCGATCATTGGTCTGATAAGTGAAGAGTACAGGGGAACAATGACCTCACTTGATCTGGATGTGAATCCCTTCATGATCAGGTGGGCAATGTAGAAGGTCTTTCTAACCACTTTAGCAATGTGAGTGTCAAAAGAAAGGCCACTGTCAACCTGGGTCCCCAGGTCCCTGATAACCTCTTCTGTGCTTAATGGATTGCCACCCATATGGTAGCTTGGGGTTACCTTGTTTTTCCCGAAGGGTATGACTATACATTTTTTGGCATTTAACTTCAGGCCATGGCTCTGGCACCAGTTATCAGTTTCCGTGAGACCCCTCTGAAGGATATCCGTGTCCGATGTACTTTCCACTATGGCGCCCAGTTTGCAGTCATCTGCAAACTTTGTCAGCCATAGTCCTCCTATGTTTGCCTGTACTTCTGAGAAGTAGATGCCGAACAACAGGGGGCCAAGGACCGAGCCCTGTGGGACACCACTTGTGACCGGCTTGGAGTCTGACATGGTGCCAGCAACTCTAACCCTGTGGGTTCTGTCTTTTAGCCAGTTTGCAACCCATCTTGTGACATATGGGTTTATATTTAAGCTGGTAAGTTTCTCTATAATACCCGAGTGGGGTATTGTGTCGAAAGCTTTTGCAAGGTCAAGGTAGGCTGTATGGACTGCCTTTCCCTCATTAATGGCCTTGGTGACTGTTTCGAAGAAGTCGACCAAGTTCAAAAGGCATGATCTGCCCTTGACAAAGCCAAACTGGGTCGGGTCCAATGTCTGCAAGTCCCCTATGTCTTTGTTTATGAGTTCCATTATGATCCTCTCCATAGCTTTGCAGACCAGGCTTGTTAAGCTTATGGGACGGTAATTACCAGGGTCCGTAGAGGTACAGCCTTTGTGGAGTGGGACCACAGTTGCCGTCACGCCACTCCTTGGGCACGTATCCTGTGGTAAGGCTAAGATTAAACAGCTGCCTTATATGCGGGTTTAGTTCCTCGTTGAGTTCGTGTAGCACACAGCCGGGGACACCATCCGGTCCCATTGATGCTGTGTTTTTAGCTTTAGAGAGAGCAGCTTTCACCTGCGCATTTGAGATGTCTGGGAGGCTACACTCCGCTGGGATAGTTATCTCTCCTTTTGGGGGGGAGAGGGGCGTGAAGTTTGCACTGAACCTGTCTGCCAGTATGTTGGCAATGTCTGTGGGTTCAGTGATTTTTGTATCATTTTGGACTAATTCTGCGCATATCTGGGAGTTTCCACCCAGGTTTCTAACATAGCTGAAGAAGGCCTTATGATTGTCTTTTGAATATATTGTCTTATCTTTATTCCCCTTTCAGATGTAAAAAACAGCTTATATGCTTTCAAAAAACATTAACTTTTAGGCTTAAGAAAAAGTGCGCTATTGGTCAATAAACGTAAATTATACATTGTTTAAGTAAATGCATTAAAGTATTTAGTTACCAGTAAAGATGCTATCTCTTATTCACTTCCAATAATTTCAAACTTTATTTTTTACTGAGCTGCTTGCCCTTGTACCTTTTAATGTTATGTTTCTCTAAGTAAACAGTGTCCAAACCTCTCGATTTATTGCACTCACCTCTAGTCACCTTGTTTCCATGGAATCATAAAAACTGAATATCATTCTCGACTAACACTGAACATTTATATGCTATTCATTATATTGTGGTTTCTCATTAAAAAAAAGAAAATGCTTAAAAAACTTGTCATTAGATTAAGCTAAGGGCATTAATTCATACATTCTCCTATGCAGAAGTAAAAGAAAACATTTAATTTCTACATATATTATAATCAATGCACTTTTACACCCCATCCCATACCCCAACCAACTACGCTTACAGCCTATTAACTTAAATGTCCTTTTGTTCAATGTTTCTTCTCTTTTTACAATAAAATTCTTACATTTCTTAATTCAGAGATACATGGTTAAGGCTCTTATGCATAGCACAAGCAGAAAACTATAATTAAAAATTGAAAGGGATGATGTTGAAACAGGGGGGAAGCTCAAGAAACAAGGAAAGACTGGGATTTTGGATGCAGGTCTTTAAATAGAATAAGAATTGTCATACAGAATATTATATCCATAACGTAGCAGAAAGTATTCTAAGAACTAAGCCAACATGGGAATGGAGAAAGGAGATTCTGCCGATAGGGATGACTGCAATTAGGGATACAGACAATAGGCAAGAGAGAACTGGAATTTATTGGAGAAAACTGGCAAAGGAACCAAGGTATTAGGAGCAAATAACTAGAGAGGGAAAGATGATAGAATGGAAAGACGCCAAGAATTTTTTTGGACTGCAGGTTAGAGATTGCCTTCTCTATCAAGGACTGATGTCAGAGTATAGGCAAAGAGAAAGAAATGGGGGGTCCTAAACGAAAGACCAGCACTGATAGAGTTTTTAGTAGAATCTAGAACAGAAGTGGCCATTAAAAAGGAATAATTATTAGAGCAGATATATTGCATGATAAATATAAAATCAGAGGAGGTTAAAAGGTATTGGTAAGAGAGGTTGGATAAGCAATTTACAAAGAAACAATGGGAGGATATATGTATGCCTCCCAAATATGTAACAAAATGTAGAAGATTTAAGATTTTTGGAAATATTTACATACAGTAGATATTTTTATACCCCAAGTAGACTCCAGAGAATTTTTCCTCAGGTAGACAACAAATGTTGGAGGTATGACAGGGAAGAAAGAGGTACTTAGGAACATATTTTCTGGGAGTGCGGTGGGTTGGTGGACTTTAAGGATTCCCTGCGGGATGCACCATCAGAGATGCTGGGTGGATGGATTACTATGATGAGCAAGATGATTTTCTGAGCTATTGTACAGACTCAGAATTGCCTAGACATGGTAAGGCCTTGCTGTGTCTAATTATGGTGGCTGCCAAAAAAAGCAATTACTAGAAAATGGAAATCAAAATCTAAACCAACTATATTAGAAGTAGTGAATATAGTAACAAGATAAAACAACTGGAATTGAGATCTTTGGAAAAGGGTAGGAACAAACTACATAGGAAAAAATGTGAACTGAGGGAACAATATATAAGGGAGGAATGGGGTTTAAAAGAAGGCAGGACTTAAATGAGCTATGTAATGTTTGAAAATGACTGGGTAGATTATAACTGATGTATAATGTTTGCAGCTGAGAGTGTGTCAGTATGGATTGTGATGTAAAATGCTTGCAAATAGGATTGTGTGGGTGTGGTTTGTTTTCATTTATACAAATGTATGATTGCTTATGTCATAAGCGATGGTTTAATAAAGATGTTTCTTGTTTAAAAAAAGGGCGCGAACTGAATCATTTATGTAATGCTGCTTAGGTTATATAATATATAACAATATATGTGAAGTTTAATGTTTGTTAATGTTAATTTGTTAATACAGTTTGATTACTTTTGTATAAATGTAAATTGGCCTATGTCACAAGTGATAATTCAATAAAGGTGTTTAAAAAAAGTTCAATGTACTCCCAATACTTCTAGTCAACTCGTGTTTTTGTTCCTGTCTCTCAAGCATTTTCCTTTTGGAACATTGGAAAAGGTTTCACTGGCAAAGTCTCTCTGTGAGCTTTATTTTCAGAAGAATGAGAATCAGAGTCCCCTTCTGTTTGATACTTTTTGTTGGATAAATGTTTGTATTGCCACCATAGTCTATTCTGCATCAAAAAATAACTTTGATGCTCCAGGAACAAAATATTCTGAAGACACCTGGACACAGCTGCTTGAATCTCACACCTGCTTCTTGACATCCCATGATTGTTGGGATACATTTGCTTCTCTTCTGCCTAGTGTACAGTGAATACACATTTTCCACAAAGACACTTATTGGGAGGGTGGCCTAATGGTTAAGGTGTTTGCCTTACAAACACAAAGTGTAGGGTTTGAGTCTCACAAGGGATAATTGGCTAAGCTTAAAATGGCTCACAAGGGCAGTTAGCTTAGTACTAACCTATGATAATATGTTGCCTTTCTGTCACAGTTTTGTCGGGATCAACTCTTTCTATTGGTATGATTGCATCTTTACTAATACAGGTCTTGGGCTGCTTTCTCGTGGCTAGGTATGGAACATACACATAATATACCTTTTCAGTTAACAAATCCTGCTGTGGAGTACCATGTCAAGTAAGTTATTTGTACTGACATAAAATTAATACCGGTGGTTACATTCTGTTTTTCTGGTAGAGCAGAAAATCTCCAGTTTTCTCTGTGAGCTCTATCCTCTAACTCTACCATTTTTGAGACAGCTCTTGAGCAGTCAGACAGCCAGCCTTTTCTTCATTTCAGCCTCTGATTTTTGCAGTTTTATCAGTTCATCTGAATAGCTGTTTAAGGCTTCTTCCATTTTTCCAGCCTTTTGATATTTGAATTGATATACCCCTTAAATGTTTCATTTATTTTAATGAGCTCTAATCATATTTGACTTTTTCACCTCTAAATTACTAGAAGCTATTTCCTTGTACCAAAGCTGAAGCTTGAACTGCTTTTTGCAGAACAGCTGTAGGAGTCTTCCAAGTCAGTGTGTTTTTTTTTCACCTTTTCTAGTTGATTTCCTTTCAGGCTGTCTTAAGTTTCTTCTTTACTAACATTCAGGCAGTATACTTATTAGCCAGTAAGTGAATTTTATTAAAACAGGCAGAACTGCTAGCCATTATCAATCAGTTTCTTATTTCACACTGGCAGAATCGAAATTAAGCTGTCGATCAGTGTGTAGCCATCTTGGAAAGCAAAGTTTCAGCGATAGTAATCATTCTTAGGAACAGGTTTTCTGATTTTTGGGAACACATTTTCAGATATGCTTCTTTAATGCAGTAGCAGAAATCTTAGCAATACTAATCATTTTTGTGAGCATATTTTCTTAAATGCTACTTTAGTGCAGCAGAGGTCTCAGTAAGAAAAGTAATTTTTATAACATTTTTAAATGATTCACTTATTTCAGTATGTCTTTGTTCTATCTTTATTAATAAAAGCAATGAATACATGTAAATTGTAATAATTCCAATTTACTAACCAGGTAAGCCTACTGGATATACAGTCGCTTTTCAGGGACAAACCCAGGAACAATGTCTGATTAAGTGACTTGTTCAAGGTAACATAGTGGGCAATTGAAGACTGAAGGAGTCAAACCCTGTACCACAGGAACTACATCTTAACCCTCTGCACTGACTGCCAAACTTAGAAGCAAAATGGTTCCTCTTTTTTCAGAACAAGGTTATATTATTGTTACTAATTTATCAGTAAATGAGAATCTTTGCAGAAAATTAACATAGCATCTGAATGAATGTTTTCACAAGATTATCACTGCTTTGGCCATAAACTTTCAAAAGGTTTTCCACCCCTATCCCCAGATTGTGTACATTCTATGACTATTCTAAATTATGAGTGTTGATTCAGTTATAGGCTTTGTGACTTGCACAGAGAGGGAATACTGGTTGGAACTCAGATAGTGAAAGTCTTGTAATAAGGCAATATTCGAGTCTACTATAAGTGATTTCATGTCATTTGCTCATGACACACCTGTTTGCTTCCACTTGCTCAAAAAGACAAATACTCAACTCCCACTAACTGGATCTCCCTTAACCACTTAGTGCTTTTGGCAGCCTATCCTACAAAATTTTATAACCCTACCAGAACCCTAACTCTAAAACTCCCTTCTTTCTCTCTAAACATAAAATCTCCCTTCTGCTCCCTAACCTTAAAACTTTCTTCTTACTCTTTAATCCAAAGAATCCCTTCCCACTCCCTGGCCTAAACCTAACCCCTCCTTCCAGGCAACTTCCTTAATTTAAATTCCCTGATCAGGAATTGAACCCATGCTGTGGCGGTGAGCGCTCCAAATCCTAACCACTAAACCACAAGGGATCTCCACAGTTTACACCACAGCTGCCATGCTTGAACTTGAGTAGTGTTTGAGTAAGCTGCATCAGCTGCTTGTCTAAAGTTACTCTTGAGTTCAAGCACAAGGTGTATGGCAGTCTACCTGAGCGATACTGTGCAAAAACAAAAGATGAAAAAGATGGAAGCTGTGCATTCTTTTCTTTTCAGATAAGGTTGCGTATAACAAAATTCTCTCTCTTAGGATATAGGTATACTTATATTGAAATACTTTGAATATGGAATTTCCTGATTTCTACTGGACTGAGCTTAAAACATGGTCATGGAAATTGTTTCTTCTGTTAAATCATATGCCCTGTGAGCTGAATTCTTTACTTAACAGGCTAGTTAGCTCTTGCCTGAAAGTTCGTGGGCCTGTGATTTACTGCTTACCTGCGGACAGAGTTTTTTTCTTTTTTTAACAGGCATTTATTGCACCCATAGCTCTCACCCTCTTAACTTCAGACTCCAGGACAAATCCAGAAATGATCAGGGTCAGTCAGGAGCACTTTTTAAAATATTAATACTATTAACTTGAGAGGTTGGCAGAGTAAGAGAATGTGAATTAAGTTGGCAGAGTAAGAGAATGTGAATTAATGAAGTAAAATAAGTCTATAACTGTAATTTTCTCATTATTTATTAAGTTTAATCCACCACCTCTTCTCCCTAGATTGCCAATTTTAGGAGGGACAATGCAAAAAAATTCTAAATATCTTTATCAAAGTATTTCTTAAGACATAAGCACACATACATTAACAGAAAAGAAAAAAACTGTAAATATATATATATATATATATATATATATATATATATATATATATATATATATATACACACACACACACACACACACACATATATATATATATATATATATATATATATATATATATATATAAACATGTTTTCCATTAACAGACATTGTGGATTACAAGCTTTCTTTCTTTATTACAACCATCTTTCAGTCCAGCATTACAGTAATCACTCAATTCCCGCCTTCTCTTAAACCTTACTCCTCCTCCTGAACGTTATTCTGCATGTATTGTGCCCACAAATTCCATTTATTTCTATGTAATTTGCTCCTTCCATTTTCTAAAGATCCTCATCCAGTTAACATTACAAAACTTTTGAGACAAAATCAGGGACATTTGAGAGGTATGATTACATCTGCCCCCCAGAAATCAGCTCTTGACCCAAACAGTCTGAATTTCTGTTTTTATCTACCAGAAACAAAATGTTTCTATGAATGGTACACTCAATAGATAAAGAGACTGGTGTTTCATCTGTTTAACAACTGTAAAGGCATATTGTACTATGAACGTACCCTATACTCACTCCAGTCCAGAGGCGTGTAAATTTCCCAGTGGCAAACTGTTTTAAAAATTTTTCAGGTTGACTAATCTAAATGGCTAGCAACAACAATGTCCATCATACCCCTCAACCTCTTGGCGCAAAGATATTGGACAAAGCCAAAAAATAAGGGGGAGGATCAAAGGCCCCAGAATCAAGCACAGATTTTAATTATTGCATATATGTACTTAGAAAGTTGCTTGAACAACAGTTTCTTGCATTAGCACGCATTTTCTGAAGGGTATAAAGTCTGAAAAAAACTCAGTGCCTGTCATTATGTGTTGACTTCACTCAATGATTTGCCAGGCAACCACAAACATTATGAGAAACAGACATAACTTTTAACGGATCGGGGCCATATCAAGAATTATGCAGGTATAATCAGGGACATTTTTAAAATATTAATGTATTATTAACTTGAAACTTATAGAATAAGATAATGTCAATTGATATTAATTTTCTGATGTAAAAGAGGTTTGTAATTCTAATTATTGTCAATATTAAGTGCAAAATCACTACATTTTCCCTCAAAGTCACTCTTATGAGGGATTAAGAGGGACAGAGATAAAATCTGAGTTAAAAATCAATGACCTCTGAAAATCAGGAACATTTGAGAGATAATGAGAGCATGACAAAACAATGAGGCAAAATATGGACACTTTTGAGAAGTATGTATCAAGCTAAAATTACATATTTTTAATTTATTTTCATTTAATGTTTGTTTACCGGGAAAGTCCAACTGGGTGAAAAACCCATTTTCAGTGGAGACCCAGGGAGAAAAGCTCCAGAGACAATAATACAATGTTTAAAGAAAAAGACACGTTATATACATAGTAAGAATTATATACTTAATAAAGTACAGTGGGTAGCATAGACTATTTCTTTAAGTATAAGTAGGATTCACTGATTAAGTTAGATTACAATGATTACAAAATAAAGTAAATCTTGATTAGGGCAAATAAGTACACTACAATTATTAAGCAATGTGAAGGTTATGTACAGTACGGACATAGCTGGCCTTAGGCATATGCCAATTAGGCAGCCACCTAGGGCGTGGCTCTAGTAGGGGCACTTTTTCAGTAATCTGGGTGATGTAGTTAGACCAGGATGGGGGCACTGAGTGGTCTAGTGGGCGGTGTGGAGCCCTTTTGCCTTGGGTACCAGTTGATCAAAGGCTGACCTTGCCTATGGATGAAGTGAAAAGTAATTAAGAGTAAGCAGAGACGTGGAAATAAGTCTGGATAGTAGAGCAGAAGGGAGGGGATAGAGGGTAGAAGGGGGAAGTAGTGAGGAGAAAGAATAGGAGAGACGTTTGGCAGGGGTGAAATATGAGGTAAGTACATGTTGCAGAGGAGGAGATGGAAGAAATTAATAAGTAAGTGGGTTGGTTGGTTGGGTGTAGTTGACACAGAATCCTAAAGCAATAAAAACTTGTTCCGGAGCTAAAAAGAAACAAATTAATCTGCAGTTATGTTCAATATTCTTACTTTCTATCATTTTTTTGTGTAACTACGCCTGTAAAACTTCTCATAGGAAGTGACTGACAAGTCGCGCACTTCATTGGAGCTAAAGAATGCACTCGGAGAAAAAAAAGTGGGTCTGGGTTTGGGGAAGTATGCGCGCCGGTCACTAGCTGGGAGGCGGAGTCTAACTAAACCCGAGAGGAGGTACCCCACGTGACGTCAACATATGTGGCAAGTCGGCAGGCTTTCTACCTATACGCTCCCATGACTCCCGTTCACACAGTGAGCCCACATGGACTAAATCTGTAAACAACCTAACCCTGCAGCTGTGAACCTACCTTCACGGGTTTACATTGGCTAATATTTATTTAAATCCCTTCGAATATTGCAGTGTGATTGGTTAGAGTAGTTTGGCTTTTGAAGCGTCTACATTTCACGTTTGTGTGAGGCGGGTGGTGGTGGTGTGCTGTCTGTAGTGAGTGTCCGCCGCCCGCCTGGCATCTTTTCTGCTGTAGTTAGTGAGATTGATAACATGGATCTTATCAAGGATGGTTGGTTCACTGAAAAGTGTGCCCTCTGGCCAGGACAGGCAATGTCTCTTCAGGTGGAAGAGGTGTTGTATCATAAACGTTCCCGGTTTCAGGACGTGCTGGTGTTCCGGAGGTTAGTGGCTATTTGGTTATGTTGGCAAAGAGTGAGAGCATGGCACAGAAAGCTGGACCGGGAGTCTGTTTGGGGCAGGATTGCAACGGTCTGAAAAGCTGTGCGATCAGGAGTAGAAGCAAAAGTACTGCAAAGAGGGTATTTGCGTGTGTGCGCGCACGCACGTAGGACTGGGACTTCAGTACAGTGTAATAGAAATGCCACGTCTAAGTGGAGTGTACATGACTGTGCAGCTTGGAGAGGCCGGTGTACCGTGGGACAACGATTTATCTGTTAGGTAGTCTGCCTCTGACAGACTGACAGTTGTATGTGGGTGAGAGGGAGTACGGAGTGATCGAAAATTCTACTCCTGAGTACTTGGCCCATGTGGCTGTAAATTACGTGGTGATGCCAGTTACTATACCACATACCGGTTGAGGCAGTTTAGCTATAGATTTTTGGATGTCCGAGTTTCTGTAACGTGAAACTAAAGTGGTGACACTGAAAGTAATGTTCCTGCTTTCAGCACTCCTCCCCACCAACTATCTAGCAATAGTCATCTTTCATCCAACTGAAGTATTTGCATTTTTGGTAACTTTGTTTTATCCAGTCCCATCATTAATGTGTATTGTCTCTTAATTGCATCCTCCTAAACTAGTTGGTAATAATAGTAAACTCGTCTTAGACTGTGGTGGTCCTACATTTACATTAAAATCTACATATCGTGTTCAGACCGGATGACTTGTTTGTGTTAGTAGCATGCATGTCATTCATACATTTATCAGAGGAATTGGGAATGTTGGGGTTGTGTAAACTCTCCAGTAGTTGCCTGGTGGATTCTCTTGGGTAGCAGTTGGCATTGGGTGGGCAGATGATTGGCAAGTACCTCAGGGGAACAGTGTTCCCCTGCTCTGGATTTTCCTCTCTTTAGCCTATTGTGTTGACATCCTTTGACCAAGCAGAAGTCTTATGTTGCTTCTGGTACAGTTTTTTTTTTTTTGCAGATTTCATGCCTTTTTCCTGACGTATATCAGCTGTTTCACTCTCTTGGCAAATGACATGGCACTTTACTTATGTTGAAGAGTACTACTAGCTCATGCTAGTGTAGAACTATGCAAGTTTGTGTTTTCTGCTTTTATATATTTAATAGGCGTGATGTAGAAACTTTTGTGTTCATCTCTGCTTCAGGCTTCAACCCATCTGTGGAATTTGATAACTTTTCAGAATTTGGCACACTGCAAGGTCTGGTCAGCCAATACCTAAAAATAGACTACACACTGTAAGGTTTGGTAGTAAAACTTAAACTCAGATACTTTGGGCATATAATGCAGAGACAGGCTCCACTAGCGAATACAGTGATGCTGGGAAAGGTTACAGGCAAAACAAGGAAATGGTAAGGCAACTTAAAGCTGTGAGTTAGTTTCTTTTGTACAGGGTTTGATTCCCTTGGCCCTCATTTGCCAACTGTTACCTTGAACAAATCGCCTAACTAGACAGTGCTTGGAGGGCAACTGAGAATTTGGGCTATGTTCCTTGACAGCAATTTCCGTAACAACTTATGGCAAAAGGTAAGAATTTGCAAGTACTTTAAAAAAGCAATTTACAGATAAGGCTAGTGTGCTTAAATGCTTGTGGAGTCGGACGTGACTAAACATTCTATTTGTGTATACACATTTTATGTAGTCAGACCTTACTAAATTTTTTTTTATGTAAGTGTGTATTAAATATGCATGTGTACATTTTGTATCAGTTGTTTGTATGTGTAGTCTTGTATGTTACGTGCACAAAAAATGGATTCCAAGATATTTACTTGAGCATTTCTTTGCAGTCCGAGTGTACAACTGCACCATGACAGATTTCCCCCATTACCCCCAAAATCTTAAACACACCATACTCTGCGTTGACAACTGCATGGTAGGTAACTTGCACACCATTATGCAATCCAGTCTGCTAGACCTACCATATTGTATAAAAAAAAAATGGGCATATGATGCAGGTAGTCTAAACTGTCTGCACTTAATCAGTAAATTATTAACTGTGTGTGTGTGTGTGTGTGTATATATATACTTAAAAAGGTCTAAACACCCAAACGTCGACATTGCTAACATTGACACAATAATTAGAAAAAAACTGGCATGCAGTTGCACATTATCTGCAACACTGTGACATAACCTTGAAGCATGCAAACCCCACAAGTATGCTAATTGTATATTTCAACTCTGAGATTGAAAATGCATAACCCTCCCTTCCCAGTGTTGTAGTGGTTTCACACAACTGTTGATTGTCTGTTGACCAGATTGTAATGAGAATACAAACAGTTGACATAAGTGACGCCTCCAGACTGTGTGTGTGCTTATATTTATATGGGCTTGGGTCACCAACCAGCTGCTTAATAATTCACTGCATTGATTGCATTCAGTTAAAACTAAATTCAATGACATGCTAATATGCATGTGCAGAGCATGAACCTCAGCACATGTAAAACTAAACAAAAAAAATATTTAGGGGTGTGTGTGCCCAGCACACCCTGCTAATCATATGTACTTAACTCCAGGATTGCAAAACAGTGGGGAAAGGGCAAAATCCCACTCCCCACTGTACAAGTGATCTGCACTCAAAGCAGCTGTCATCCAGCGATGAACCAGCAGTTAGAGAAAAAAAAAAAACGCTCTTAACAAAGCACTTGCTCTAATGGACATATGATTAAACCCACTGCACTCAAAAATTACACATACGTCATTATCTGTCATCCACTTTTTCCCCCCTTTTTACATAGGGCCGGTGTGTCAAATCAGTGTTCGTCAATATGACATCTGTTGATTGCTGATTAACGGAAGTCTGTTTAATTGGACTGTATCTTGTACTCATTTTATTGAGTGTGGTACGTGTAACAGATTTAGACCACACAATGGTCTAGGTAGGGAAATGTTACTATTTTACAATATTGGGCATGATGTGCTAAGGATTTTGGGGGTGAGTGGGGATTTGTCATGATGCAGTTTTATGTTGAGACTAAGGGTGAAGTTTGAGGTGACTCTCTTGGAAAAACGTTTTTGAACACTTAGTAAACCAAAGTTACAACCTGAGACTATATATATATATATATATATATATATATATATATATATATATATATATATATATATATATAATCTGTGGTGGTGCTGCGGTAGCGTTGTCGCCTCACAGTAAGACGCTGACCGGTTCGACTCTCAGCTAGAGCGTCTTCTGCGTGGAGACATGCGTGAATGGGTGTACTTTTGTTGAAGGTTGTGCGTTAGGGCTGGCAACTCAGCACGTAAAAATCAACTGCCAATCATTAGTGGACCAGAGTTCCGCTGTGGCGAACCCTAACCGGGAAAAGCCGAAAGACACAACTATATATATATATATATATATATATATATATATATATATATATAAATTTTTTTTTTATTTGCTGTACACTGAGACTTTTAATTGCCTCAGTTTGTTAGCTTTGCTAAAAGTATATGCACACTGTTTCTTAACAGCGTTAAAAAGTGGAAATGCATCTTGCACTGCTAAACAAATGACAGCTAGAAGCCGTGTCTGTAATCAACCAGTAGTTCTAAAAATTTGTTAGGCAGTTTGCGCTGCCACACTTGTCTTTTCTTGTTTGTATTGCAGAGCAAAGTTTGTTTTGTGCACAGTCTATGCATTTAATTTATTGAATATGTATTAAGCGTGTGTGTGTGTGTATCTATATCTAATGTGTGTATGGGGTATTTTTTTATTTGTTATATACATATGTACATGCACTTTGTCACAGAGAATAAGATTTTTCAGATTATACAACGCCATTGTTAACTACCATCAAAAGGCAAAATTGCTTCCCATTTCAGCCAGGACTTTTTATATGTACACAGCACTAAACTGCCCCCTTTCCAAATGCAAGTAGCTGTTGGTGCAGGAACCTAGCTAGTCCCTTTACTCAAGTCTTCCCTCAAACTAAAAAGATCAACATTTCAACACCCGTATGTGAAAGTTTCTGTTACAAACTGGCCCCTGCCTTTTGGAACACTATGCCTAAGTGTTTACTTCTTATAGGGTTGCCACCTTTTCAAATTCCCAAAGTGGGACTTTTTTGTAGAAATGAGAGATTTTGCAGGACAAAACATAACCATGGCTAGTGCAAAGGACGGAACTTCACTTTTTTGC